>NC_133329.1:1783682-1932533 GCF_042186555.1 Aquarana catesbeiana | reverse complement strand
TCCTGTGACACCCAGTGACCCCAGAGCACCCAGTGACACCCAGTGACCCCAATGACACCCAGTGACCCCAGAGCACCCTGTGACACCCAGTGACCCCAGAGCATCCTGTGACACCCAGTGACCCCAGAGCATCCTGTGACACCCAGTGACCCCAAAGCATCCTGTGACACCCAGTGACCCCATAGTATCCAGTGACACCCAGTGACCCCAAAGCATCCTGTGACCCCAAAGCATTCTGTGACACCCAGTGACCCCAGAGCATCCTGTGACACCCAGTGACCCCAGAGCATCCTGTCACACCCAGTGACCCCAGAGCATCCTGTCACACCCAGTGACCCCAAAGCATCCTGTGACACCCAGTGACCCCAAAGCACCCTGTGACACCCAGTGACCCCAAAGCATCCTGTGACACCCAGTGACCCTAAAGCACCCTGTGACACCCAGTGACCCCAGAGCATCCTTTGACACCCAGTGACCCCAAAGCACCCTGTGACACTCAGTGACCCAAAAGCATCCTGTGACACCCAGTGACCCCAAAGCACCCTGTGACACCCAGTGACCCCAGAGCATCATGTGACACCCAGTGACCCCAGACCATCCTGTGACACCCAGTGGCCCCAGAGCATCCTGTGACACCCAGTGACCCCAAAGCACCCTGTGACACCCAGTGACCCCAAAGCATCCTGTGACACTCAGTGACCCCAAAGCATCCTGTGACACCCAGTGACCCCAGAGCACCCAGTGACCCCAAAGCACCCTGTGACACCCAGTGACCCCAAAGCACCCTGTGACACCCAGTGACCCCAAAGCACCTTGTGACACCCAGTGACCCCAAAGCACCCTGTGACACCATTTTATTTTGGAGAAATTCTTGGTGCTGCCTTTGGACTTTCCATAAACCTCCCCCAATAATTTATTATCTCTCAATGATTGACACCTGGCTCCTCCCGAGTAGCCAATCACAGGATGCCTGAGGCTTTGTTGGGTGACGGAGTGTCAGGAATAGCTCAGTACGTGGCGGGGGTCACAGGTCAGGCCGTCGCTCTCAGCTGTCGCTGGCAGTCAGCTGTCTGTCCTCCGGCTGTATAAGGGAGTCCGGAATGTGTGATGGATATTTATAAAAGACAGAAATATCTTCACTGTCCCCAAAATACCCGATCTGATTATTGACATCCCTCCCTCCTCCTCCTCCCCACCCCAACATCTCACTCATTAGACCTCTGACTGCCCAAACAAAGCCAATTTTCTTCATCGTATCCAGAGTCACCCCATTATATATAACTATTGGGGACAGGTGGTCCTTCCAGCTACAATCTACAACCCCCATCCTCTGCACTTCAGCAATGTGACATCCATGGAGACATTATAAGAGAGACATCCATGGAGACATTATAAGAGAGACATCCATGGAGACATTATAAGAGAGAAATCCATGGAGACATTATACGATAGACATCCATGGACACATTATAAGAGAGAAATCCATGGAGACATTATATGAGAGACATCCATGGAGACATTATACGATAGACATCCATGGAGACATTATAAGAGAGACATCCATGGAGACATTATAAGAGAGACATCCATGGAGACATTATAAGAGAGACATCCATGGAGACATTATAAGAGAGACATCCATGGAGACATTATACGAGAGACATCCATGGAGACATTATACGATAGACATCCATGGACACATTATAAGAGAGACATCCATGGAGACATTATAAGAGAGACATCCATGGAGACATTATACGATAGACATCCATGGAGACATTATAAGAGAGACATCCATGGAGACATTATAAGAGAGAAATCCATGGAGACATTATAAGAGAGAAATCCATGGAGACATTATAAGAGAGACATCCATGGAGACATTATAAGAGAGACATCCATGGAGACATTATACGATAGACATCCATGGAGACATTATAAGAGAGACATCCATGGAGACATTATAAGAGAGACATCCATGGACACATTATAAGAGAGACATCCATGGAGACATTATACGATAGACATCCATGGAGACATTATAAGAGAGACATCCATGGAGACATTATAAGAGAGACATCCATGGAGACATTATAAGAGAGAAATCCATGGAGACATTATACGATAGACATCCATGGACACATTATAAGAGAGACATCCATGGAGACATTATAAGAGAGACATCCATGGAGACATTATACGATAGACATCCATGGAGACATTATAAGAGAGACATCCATGGAGACATTATAAGAGAGACATCCATGGAGACATTATAAGAGAGAAATCCATGGAGACATTATAAGAGAGAAATCCATGGAGACATTATAAGAGAGACATCCATGGAGACATTATAAGAGAGACATCCATGGAGACATTATACGATAGACATCCATGGAGACATTATAAGAGAGACATTCATGGAGACATTATAAGAGAGACATCCATGGACACATTATAAGAGAGACATCCATGGAGACATTATAAGAGAGACATCCATGGAGACATTATACGATAGACATCCATGGAGACATTATAAGAGAGACATCCATGGAGACATTATAAGAGAGAAATCCATGGAGACATTATAAGAGAGACATCCATGGAGACATTATACGATAGACATCCATGGAGACATTATAAGAGAGACATCCATGGAGACATTATACGATAGACATCCATGGAGACATTATACGATAGACATCCATGGAGACATTATACGATAGACATCCATGGAGACATTATAAGAGAGAAATCCATGGAGACATTATAAGAGAGACATCCATGGAGACATTATAAGAGAGAAATCCATGGAGACATTATTAGAGAGACATCCATGGAGACATTATAAGAGAGAAATCCATGGAGACATTATAAGAGAGAAATCCATGGAGACATTATAAGAGAGACATCCATGGAGACATTATAAGAGAGACATCCATGGAGACATTATAAGAGAGAAATCCATGGAGACATTATAAGAGAGACATCCATGGAGACATTATAAGAGAGACATCCATGGAGACATTATAAGAGAGACATCCATGGAGACATTATACGATAGACATCCATGGAGACATTATAAGAGAGACATCCATGGAGACATTATACGAGAGACATCCATGGAGACATTATACGATAGACATCCATGGAGACATTATAAGAGAGACATCCATGGAGACATTATAAGAGAGACATCCATGGAGACATTATACGATAGACATCCATGGAGACATTATAAGAGAGACATCCATGGAGACATTATAAGAGAGACATCCATGGAGACATTATAAGAGAGACATTCACGGAGACATTATAAGAGAGACATCCATGGAGACATAAGAGAGACATTCACGGAGACATTATAAGAGAGACATCCATGGAGACATTATACGATAGACATCCATGGACACATTATATAGAGAGACAGCCATGGAGACATTATAAGAGAGAAATCCATGGAGACATTATAAGAGAGACATCCATGGAGACATTATACGATAGACATCCAGGGAGACATTATACGAGAGACATCCATGGAGACATTATAAGAGAGACATCCATGGAGACATTATAAGAGAGACATCCATGGAGACATTATAGGAGAGACATCCATGGAGACATTATAAGAGAGAAATCCATGGAGACATTATAAGAGAGACATCCATGGAGACATTATACGATAGACATCCATGGAGACATTATAAGAGAGACATCCATGGAGACATTATAAGAGAGAAATCCATGGAGACATTATACGATAGACATCCATGGAGACATTATACGATAGACATCCATGGACACATTATAAGAGAGACATCCATGGAGACATTATAAGACAGACATCCATGGAGACATTATAAGAGAGACATCCATGGAGACATTATACGATAGACATCCATGGAGACATTATAAGAGAGACATCCATGGAGACATTATAAGAGAGAAATCCATGGAGACATTATAAGAGAGACATCCATGGAGACATTATAAGAGAGACATCCATGGAGACATTATAAGAGAGACATCCATGGAGACATTATATGATAGACATCCATGGAGACATTATAAGAGAGACATCCATGGAGACATTATAAGAGAGACATCCATGGAGACATTATACGATAGACATCCATGGAGACATTATAAGAGAGACATCCATGGAGACATTATAAGAGAGACATCCATGGAGACATTATACGATAGACATCCATGGAGACATTATAAGAGAGACATCCATGGAGACATTATAAGAGAGACATCCATGGAGACATTATAAGAGAGACATTCACGGAGACATTATAAGAGAGACATCCATGGAGACATAAGAGAGACATCCATGGAGACATTATAAGAGAGACATCCATGGAGACATTATACGATAGACATCCATGGACACATTATATAGAGAGACAGCCATTGAGACATTATAAGAGAGAAATCCATGGAGACATTATAAGAGAGACATCCATGGAGACATTATACGATAGACATCCATGGAGACATTATACGAGAGACATCCATGGAGACATTATAAGAGAGACATCCATGGAGACATTATAAGAGAGACATCCATGGAGACATTATAGGAGAGACATCCATGGAGACATTATAAGAGAGAAATCCATGGAGACATTATAAGAGAGAAATCCATGGAGACATTATACGATAGACATCCATGGAGACATTATAAGAGAGAAATCCATGGAGACATTATAAGAGAGACATCCATGGAGACATTATAAGAGAGACATCCATGGAGACATTATAAGAGAGACATCCATGGAGACATTATACGATAGACATCCATGGAGACATTATAAGAGAGACATCCATGGAGACATTATAAGAGAGAAATCCATGGAGACATTATAAGAGAGACATCCATGGAGACATTATAAGAGAGACATCCATGGAGACATTATAAGAGAGACATCCATGGAGACATTATACGATAGACATCCATGGAGACATTATAAGAGAGACATCCATGGAGACATTATACGAGAGACATCCATGGAGACATTATACGATAGACATCCATGGAGACATTATAAGAGAGACATCCATAGAGACATTATAAGAGAGACATCCATGGAGACATTATACGATAGACATCCATGGAGACATTATAAGAGAGACATCCATGGAGACATTATAAGAGAGACATCCATGGAGACATTATGAGAGAGACATTCACGGAGACATTATAAGAGAGACATCCATGGAGACATAAGAGAGACATTCACAGAGACATTATAAGAGAGACATCCATGGAGACATTATACGATAGACATCCATGGACACATTATATAGAGAGACAGCCATGGAGACATTATAAGAGAGAAATCCATGGAGACATTATAAGAGAGACATCCATGGAGACATTATACGATAGACATCCATGGAGACATTATACGAGAGATATCCATGGAGACATTATAAGAGAGACATTCATGGAGACATTATAAGAGAGACATCCATGGAGACATTATAGGAGAGACATCCATGGAGACATTATAAGAGAGAAATCCATGGAGACATTATAAGAGAGAAATCCATGGAGACATTATAAGAGAGAAATCCATGGAGACATTATACGATAGACATCCATGGAGACATTATAAGAGAGAAATCCATGGAGACATTATAAGAGAGACATCCATGGAGACATTATATGATAGACATCCATGGAGACATTATAAGAGAGACATCCATGGAGACATTATAAGAGAGACACCCATGGAGACATTATACGATAGACATCCATGGAGACATTATACGAGAGACATCCATGGAGATATTATAAGAGAAACATCCATGGAGACATTATAACAAGAGTCATCCATAGAAATATTATACAAGAGACATCCATGGAGACATTATAAGAGAATCATCCATGGAGACATTATAACGAGAGTCATACATAGAAACATTATACGAGAGACATCCATGGAGACATTATACGATAGACATCCATGGAGACATTATAAGAGAGACATCCATGGAGACATTATAAGAGAGACATCCATGGAGACATTATACGATAGACATCCATGGAGACATTATAAGAGAGACATCCATGGAGACATTATACGAGAGACATCCATGGAGACATTATACGATAGACATCCATGGAGACATTATAAGAGAGACATCCATAGAGACATTATAAGAGAGACATCCATGGAGACATTATACGATAGACATCCATGGAGACATTATAAGAGAGACATCCATGGAGACATTATAAGAGAGACATCCATGGAGACATTATAAGAGAGACATTCACGGAGACATTATAAGAGAGACATCCATGGAGACATAAGAGAGACATTCACAGAGACATTATAAGAGAGACATCCATGGAGACATTATACGATAGACATCCATGGACACATTATATAGAGAGACAGCCATGGAGACATTATAAGAGAGAAATCCATGGAGACATTATAAGAGAGACATCCATGGAGACATTATACGATAGACATTCATGGAGACATTATAAGAGAGACATTCATGGAGACATTATAAGAGAGACATCCATGGAAACATTATATGAGAGACATCCATGGAGACATTATAAGAGAGACATCCATGGAGACATTATAAGAGAGACATCCATGGAGACATCATACTATAGTCATCCATGGAGACATTATAAGAGAGACATCCATGGAGACATTATACGATAGACATCCATGGAGACATTATAAGAGAGACATCCATGGAGACATTATAAGAGAGACATCCATGGAGACATTATATGATAGACATCCATGGAGACATTATAAGAGAGACATCCATGGAGACATTATATGAGAGAAATCCATGGCGACATTATACAACAGACATCCATGGAGACATTATACAATAGACATCCCTGGAGACATTATAAGAGAGACATCCATGGAGACATTATACGATAGACATCCATGGAGACATTATAAGAGAGACATCCATGGAGACATTATAAGAGAGAAATCCATGGAGACATTATAAGAGAGACATCCATGGAGACATTATACGATAGACATCCATGGAGACATTATAAGAGAGACATCCATGGAGACATTATACGATAGACATCCATGGAGACATTATACGATAGACATCCATGGAGACATTATACGATAGACATCCATGGAGACATTATAAGAGAGAAATCCATGGAGACATTATAAGAGAGACATCCATGGAGACATTATAAGAGAGAAATCCATGGAGACATTATAAGAGAGACATCCATGGAGACATTATAAGAGAGAAATCCATGGAGACATTATAAGAGAGAAATCCATGGAGACATTATAAGAGAGACATCCATGGAGACATTATAAGAGAGACATCCATGGAGACATTATAAGAGAGAAATCCATGGAGACATTATAAGAGAGACATCCATGGAGACATTATAAGAGAGACATCCATGGAGACATTATAAGAGAGACATCCATGGAGACATTATACGATAGACATCCATGGAGACATTATAAGAGAGACATCCATGGAGACATTATACGAGAGATATCCATGGAGACATTATACGATAGACATCCATGGAGACATTATAAGAGAGACATCCATGGAGACATTATAAGAGAGACATCCATGGAGACATTATACGATAGACATCCATGGAGACATTATAAGAGAGACATCCATGGAGACATTATAAGAGAGACATCCATGGAGACATTATAAGAGAGACATTCACGGAGACATTATAAGAGAGACATCCATGGAGACATAAGAGAGACATTCACGGAGACATTATAAGAGAGACATCCATGGAGACATTATACGATAGACATCCATGGACACATTATATAGAGAGACAGCCATGGAGACATTATAAGAGAGAAATCCATGGAGACATTATAAGAGAGACATCCATGGAGACATTATACGATAGACATCCAGGGAGACATTATACGAGAGACATCCATGGAGACATTATAAGAGAGACATCCATGGAGACATTATAAGAGAGACATCCATGGAGACATTATAGGAGAGACATCCATGGAGACATTATAAGAGAGAAATCCATGGAGACATTATAAGAGAGACATCCATGGAGACATTATACGATAGACATCCATGGAGACATTATAAGAGAGACATCCATGGAGACATTATAAGAGAGAAATCCATGGAGACATTATACGATAGACATCCATGGAGACATTATACGATAGACATCCATGGACACATTATAAGAGAGACATCCATGGAGACATTATAAGACAGACATCCATGGAGACATTATAAGAGAGACATCCATGGAGACATTATACGATAGACATCCATGGAGACATTATAAGAGAGACATCCATGGAGACATTATAAGAGAGAAATCCATGGAGACATTATAAGAGAGACATCCATGGAGACATTATAAGAGAGACATCCATGGAGACATTATAAGAGAGACATCCATGGAGACATTATATGATAGACATCCATGGAGACATTATAAGAGAGACATCCATGGAGACATTATAAGAGAGACATCCATGGAGACATTATACGATAGACATCCATGGAGACATTATAAGAGAGACATCCATGGAGACATTATAAGAGAGACATCCATGGAGACATTATACGATAGACATCCATGGAGACATTATAAGAGAGACATCCATGGAGACATTATAAGAGAGACATCCATGGAGACATTATAAGAGAGACATTCACGGAGACATTATAAGAGAGACATCCATGGAGACATAAGAGAGACATCCATGGAGACATTATAAGAGAGACATCCATGGAGACATTATACGATAGACATCCATGGACACATTATATAGAGAGACAGCCATTGAGACATTATAAGAGAGAAATCCATGGAGACATTATAAGAGAGACATCCATGGAGACATTATACGATAGACATCCATGGAGACATTATACGAGAGACATCCATGGAGACATTATAAGAGAGACATCCATGGAGACATTATAAGAGAGACATCCATGGAGACATTATAAGAGAGACATCCATGGAGACATTATACGATAGACATCCATGGAGACATTATAAGAGAGACATCCATGGAGACATTATACGAGAGAAATCCATGGAGACATTATAAGAGAGACATCCATGGAGACATTATAAGAGAGACATCCATGGAGACATTATAAGAGAGACATCCATGGAGACATTATACGATAGACATCCATGGAGACATTATAAGAGAGACATCCATGGAGACATTATACGAGAGACATCCATGGAGACATTATACGATAGACATCCATGGAGACATTATAAGAGAGACATCCATAGAGACATTATAAGAGAGACATCCATGGAGACATTATACGATAGACATCCATGGAGACATTATAAGAGAGACATCCATGGAGACATTATAAGAGAGACATCCATGGAGACATTATGAGAGAGACATTCACGGAGACATTATAAGAGAGACATCCATGGAGACATAAGAGAGACATTCACAGAGACATTATAAGAGAGACATCCATGGAGACATTATACGATAGACATCCATGGACACATTATATAGAGAGACAGCCATGGAGACATTATAAGAGAGAAATCCATGGAGACATTATAAGAGAGACATCCATGGAGACATTATACGATAGACATCCATGGAGACATTATACGAGAGACATCCATGGAGACATTATAAGAGAGACATTCATGGAGACATTATAAGAGAGACATCCATGGAGACATTATAGGAGAGACATCCATGGAGACATTATAAGAGAGAAATCCATGGAGACATTATAAGAGAGAAATCCATGGAGACATTATAAGAGAGAAATCCATGGAGACATTATACGATAGACATCCATGGAGACATTATAAGAGAGAAATCCATGGAGACATTATAAGAGAGACATCCATGGAGACATTATATGATAGACATCCATGGAGACATTATAAGAGAGACATCCATGGAGACATTATAAGAGAGACACCCATGGAGACATTATACGATAGACATCCATGGAGACATTATACGAGAGACATCCATGGAGATATTATAAGAGAAACATCCATGGAGACATTATAACAAGAGTCATCCATAGAAATATTATACAAGAGACATCCATGGAGACATTATAAGAGAATCATCCATGGAGACATTATAACGAGAGTCATACATAGAAACATTATACGAGAGACATCCATGGAGACATTATACGATAGACATCCATGGAGACATTATAAGAGAGACATCCATGGAGACATTATAAGAGAGACATCCATGGAGACATTATACGATAGACATCCATGGAGACATTATAAGAGAGACATCCATGGAGACATTATACGAGAGACATCCATGGAGACATTATACGATAGACATCCATGGAGACATTATAAGAGAGACATCCATAGAGACATTATAAGAGAGACATCCATGGAAACATTATACGATAGACATCCATGGAGACATTATAAGAGAGACATCCATGGAGACATTATAAGAGAGACATCCATGGAGACATTATAAGAGAGACATTCACGGAGACATTATAAGAGAGACATCCATGGAGACATAAGAGAGACATTCACAGAGACATTATAAGAGAGACATCCATGGAGACATTATACGATAGACATCCATGGACACATTATATAGAGAGACAGCCATGGAGACATTATAAGAGAGAAATCCATGGAGACATTATAAGAGAGACATCCATGGAGACATTATACGATAGACATTCATGGAGACATTATAAGAGAGACATTCATGGAGACATTATAAGAGAGACATCCATGGAAACATTATATGAGAGACATCCATGGAGACATTATAAGAGAGACATCCATGGAGACATTATAAGAGAGACATCCATGGAGACATCATACTATAGTCATCCATGGAGACATTATAAGAGAGACATCCATGGAGACATTATACGATAGACATCCATGGAGACATTATAAGAGAGACATCCATGGAGACATTATAAGAGAGACATCCATGGAGACATTATATGATAGACATCCATGGAGACATTATAAGAGAGACATCCATGGAGACATTATATGAGAGAAATCCATGGCGACATTATACAACAGACATCCATGGAGACATTATACAATAGACATCCCTGGAGACATTATAAGAGAGACATCCATGGAGACATTATACGATAGACATCCATGGAGACATTATAAGAGAGACATCCATGGAGACATTATAAGAGAGAAATCCATGGAGACATTATAAGAGAGACATCCATGGAGACATTATACGATAGACATCCATGGAGACATTATAAGAGAGACATCCATGGAGACATTATACGATAGACATCCATGGAGACATTATACGATAGACATCCATGGAGACATTATACGATAGACATCCATGGAGACATTATAAGAGAGAAATCCATGGAGACATTATAAGAGAGACATCCATGGAGACATTATAAGAGAGAAATCCATGGAGACATTATAAGAGAGACATCCATGGAGACATTATAAGAGAGAAATCCATGGAGACATTATAAGAGAGAAATCCATGGAGACATTATAAGAGAGACATCCATGGAGACATTATAAGAGAGACATCCATGGAGACATTATAAGAGAGAAATCCATGGAGACATTATAAGAGAGACATCCATGGAGACATTATAAGAGAGACATCCATGGAGACATTATAAGAGAGACATCCATGGAGACATTATACGATAGACATCCATGGAGACATTATAAGAGAGACATCCATGGAGACATTATACGAGAGACATCCATGGAGACATTATACGATAGACATCCATGGAGACATTATAAGAGAGACATCCATGGAGACATTATAAGAGAGACATCCATGGAGACATTATACGATAGACATCCATGGAGACATTATAAGAGAGACATCCATGGAGACATTATAAGAGAGACATCCATGGAGACATTATAAGAGAGACATTCACGGAGACATTATAAGAGAGACATCCATGGAGACATAAGAGAGACATTCACGGAGACATTATAAGAGAGACATCCATGGAGACATTATACGATAGACATCCATGGACACATTATATAGAGAGACAGCCATGGAGACATTATAAGAGAGAAATCCATGGAGACATTATAAGAGAGACATCCATGGAGACATTATACGATAGACATCCAGGGAGACATTATACGAGAGACATCCATGGAGACATTATAAGAGAGACATCCATGGAGACATTATAAGAGAGACATCCATGGAGACATTATAGGAGAGACATCCATGGAGACATTATAAGAGAGAAATCCATGGAGACATTATAAGAGAGACATCCATGGAGACATTATACGATAGACATCCATGGAGACATTATAAGAGAGACATCCATGGAGACATTATAAGAGAGACATCCATGGAGACATTATAAGAGAGACATTCACGGAGACATTATAAGAGAGACATCCATGGAGACATAAGAGAGACATTCACAGAGACATTATAAGAGAGACATCCATGGAGACATTATACGATAGACATCCATGGACACATTATATAGAGAGACAGCCATGGAGACATTATAAGAGAGAAATCCATGGAGACATTATAAGAGAGACATCCATGGAGACATTATACGATAGACATTCATGGAGACATTATAAGAGAGACATTCATGGAGACATTATAAGAGAGACATCCATGGAAACATTATATGAGAGACATCCATGGAGACATTATAAGAGAGACATCCATGGAGACATTATAAGAGAGACATCCATGGAGACATCATACTATAGTCATCCATGGAGACATTATAAGAGAGACATCCATGGAGACATTATACGATAGACATCCATGGAGACATTATAAGAGAGACATCCATGGAGACATTATAAGAGAGACATCCATGGAGACATTATATGATAGACATCCATGGAGACATTATAAGAGAGACATCCATGGAGACATTATATGAGAGAAATCCATGGCGACATTATACAACAGACATCCATGGAGACATTATACAATAGACATCCCTGGAGACATTATAAGAGAGACATCCATGGAAACATTATAAGAGAGACATCCATGGAGACATTATATGATAGACATCCATGGAGACATTATAAGAGAGACATCCATGGAGACATTATATGAGAGACATCCATGGAGACATTATACAAAAGACATCCATGGAGACATTTTACAATAGGCATCCAGGGAGACATTATAAGAGAGACATCCATGGAGACATTATAAGAGAGTCATCCATGGAGACATTATACTATAGTCATCCATGGAGACATTATAAGAGAGACATCCATGGAGACATTATACGAGAGACATCCATGGAGACATTATAAGAGAGACATCCATGGAGACATTATAAGAGAGACATCCATGGAGACATTATATGATAGACATCCATGGAGGGAAGGCTCATTGATGGAGGTGGAGAGGGAAGGCTCATTGATGGAGGTGAGGAGGGAAGGCTCATTGATGGAGGTGGGGAGGGAAGGCTCATTGATGGAGGTGGGGAGGGAAGGCTCATTGATGGAGGTGAGGAGGGAAGGCTCATTGATGGAGGTGGGGAGGGAAGGCTCATTGATGGAGGTGGGGAGGGAAGGCTCATTGATGGAGGTGGGGAGGGAAGGCTCATTGATGGAGGTGGGGAGGGAATGCTCATTGATGGAGGTGGGGACGGGAGGCTCATTGATGGAGGTGGGGAGGGAAGGCTTATTGATGGAGGTGAGGACGGGAGGCTCATTGATGGAGGTGAGGAGGGAAGGCTTATTGATGGAATTGGTGGGGAGGGAATGCTCATTGATGGAGGTGGGGAGGGAAGGCTCATTGATGGAGGTGAGGACGGGAGGCTCATTGATGGAGGTGAGGAGGGAAGGCTTATTGATGGAATTGGTGGGGGGAGGGAAGGCTCGTTGATTGAGGTGGGGAGGGAAGGCTCATTGATGGAGGTGAGGTAAGGCTCATTGATGAAGGTGGGGGGAAGGCTCATTGATGGAGGTGGGGAGGGAAGGCTCATTGATGGAGGTGGGCTGGGAAGGCTCATTGATGGAGGTGGGGAGGGAAGGCTCATTGATGGAGGTGAGGAGGGAAGGCTCGCTGATGGAGGTGGGGAGGGAAGGCTCGTTGATGGAGGTGAGAAGGGAAGGTTAATTGATGGAGGTGTTGAGGGAAGGCTCGTTGATGGAGGTGGGGAGGGAAGGCTCATTGATGGAGGTGGGGAGGGAAGGCTCATTGATGGAGGTGGGGAGGGAAGGCTCGTTGATGGAGGTTGGGAGGGAAGGCTCATTGATGGAGGTGGGGAAGGAAGGCTCATTGATGGAGGTGAGGGAGGGAAGGCTCATTGATGGAGGTGGAGAGAGAAGGCTCATTGATGGAGGTGGAGAGAGAAGGCTCATTGATGGAGGTGGGGAGAGAAGGCTCATTGATGGAGGTGGGGAGGGAAGGCTCATTGATGAAAGTGGGGAGGGAAGGCTCATTGATGGAGGTGGGGAGGGAAGGCTCGTTGATGGAGGTGGGGAGGGAAGGCTCATTGATGGAGGTGGGGAGGGAAGGCTCATTGATGGAGATGGGGAGGGAAGGCTCATTGATGGAAGTGGTGAGGGAAGGCTCATTGATGGAAGTGGGGAGGGAAGGCTCATTGATGGAGGTGGGGAGGGAAGGCTCATTGATGGAATTGGTGGGGGGGAAGGCTCATTGATGGAGGTAGGGAGGGAAGGCTCAGTGATGGAGATGGGGAGGGAAGGCTCATTGATGGAAGTGGGGAGGGAAGGCTCATTGATGGAGGTGGGGATGGAAGGCTCATTGATGGAGGTGGGGAGGGAAGGCTCATTGATGGAGGTGGGGAGGGAGGGCTCATTGATGGAGGTGGGGAGGGAAGGATCATTGATAGAGGTGGGGAGGGAAGGCTCATTGATGGAGATGGGGAGGGAAGGCTCATTGATGGAGGTGGGGAGGGAAGGCTCATTGATGGAGGGGGGGAGGGAAGGCTCATTGATGGAGGTGGGGAGGGAGGGCTCATTGATGGAGGTGGGGAGGGAAGGCTCATTGATGCAGGTGAGGGAGGGAAGGCTCATTGATGGAGGTGGAGAGAGAAGGCTCATTGATGGAGGTGGAGAGAGAAGGCTCATTGATGGAGGTGGGGAGGGAAGGCTCATTGATGGAGGTAGGGAGGGAAGGCTCATTGATGGAAGTGGGGAGGGAAGGCTCGTTGATGGAGATGGGGAGGGAAGGCTCGTTGATGGAGGTGGGGAGGGAAGGCTCATTGATGGAATTGGTGGGGGGGAAGGCTCGTTGATGGAGGTGGGGAGGGAAGGCTCATTGATGGAAGTGGTGAGGGAAGGCTCATTGATGGAGGTGGGGAGGGAAGGCTCGTTGATGGAGGTGGGGAGGGAAGGTTCATTGATGGAATTGGTGGGGGGGAAGGCTCATTGATGGAGGTGGGGAGGGAAGGCTCGTTGATGGAGGTGGGGAGGGAAGGCTCGTTGATGGAGGTGGGGAGGGAAGGCTCATTGATGGAATTGGTGGGGGGGAAGGCTCATTGATGGAGGTGGGAAGGGAAGGCTCATTGATGGAGATGGGGAGGGAAGGCTCATTGATGGAAGTGGGGAGGGAAGGCTCATTGATGGAGATGGGGAGGGAAGGCTCATTGATGGAGGTGGGGAGGGAAGGCTCATTGATGGAGGTGGGGAGGGAAGGCTCATTGATGGAGGGGGGGAGGGAAGGCTCATTGATGGAGGTGGGGAGGGAGGGCTCATTGATGGAGGTGGGGAGGGAAGGCTCATTGATGGAGGTGGGGAGGGAAGGCTCATTGATGGAGGGGGGGAGGGAAGGCTCATTGATGGAGGTGGGGAGGGAAGGCTCATTGATGGAAGTGGGGAGGGAAGGCTCGTTGATGGAGATGGGGAGGGAAGGCTCGTTGATGGAGGTGGGGAGGGAAGGCTCATTGATGGAATTGGTGGGGGGAAGGCTCGTTGATGGAGGTGGGGAGGGAAGGCTCATTGATGGAGATGGGGAGGGAAGGCTCATTGATGGAAGTGGTGAGGGAAGGCTCATTGATGGAGGTGGGGAGGGAAGGCTCATTGATGGAGGTGGGGAGGGAAGGCTCGTTGATGGAGGTGGGGAGGGAAGGCTCATTGATGGAGGTGAGGTAAGGCTCATTGATGAAGGTGGGGGGAAGGCTCATTGATGGAGGTGGGAAGGGAAGGCTCATTGATGGAGATGGGGAGGGAAGGCTCATTGATGGAAGTGGGGAGGGAAGGCTCATTGATGGAGATGGGGAGGGAAGGCTCATTGATGGAGGTGGGGAGGGAAGGCTCATTGATGGAGGTGGGGAGGGAAGGCTCATTGATGGAGGTGGGGAGGGAAGGCTCATTGATGGAGGTGGGGAGGGAAGGCTCATTGATGGAGGTGGGGAGGGAGGGCTCATTGATGGAGGTGGGGAGGGAAGGATCATTGATGGAGGTGGGGAGGGAAGGATCATTTATGGAGGTGGGGAGGGAAGGCTCGTTGATGGAGGTGGGGAGGGAAGGCTCGTTGATGGAGGTGGGGGGAAGACTCGTTGATGGAGGTGGGGGGAAGGCTCGTTGATGGAGGTGGGGAGGGAAGGCTCGGTGATGGAGGTGGGGAGGGAAGGCTCATTGATGGAGGTGGGGAGGGAAGGCTCATTGATGGAGGTGGGGAGGGAAGGCTTATTGATGGAGGTGGGGAGAGAGAAGGCTCATTGATGGAGGGGGGGAGGGAAGGCTCATTGATGGAGGTGGGGAGGGAGGGCTCATTGATGGAGGTGGGGAGGGAAGGCTCGTTGATGGAGGTGGGGAGGGAAGGCTCATTGATGGTGGTGGGGGGAAGGCTCGTTGATGGAGGTGGGGAGGGAAGGCTCGGTGATGGAGGTGGGGAGGGAAGGCTCATTGATGGAGGTGGGGAGGGAAGGCTCATTGATGGAGGTGGGGAGAGAGAAGGCTCGTTGATGGAGGTGGGGGGAAGGCTCGTTGATGGAGGTGGGGAGGGAAGGCTCATTGATGGAGGTGGGGAGGGAAGGCTCATTGATGGAGGTGGGGAGGGAAGGCTCATTGATGGAGGTGGGGAGAGAGAAGGCTCATTGATGGAGGTGGGGAGAGAGAAGGCTCATTGATGGAGGTGGGGGGAAGGCTCGTTGATGGAGGTGGGGAGGGAAGGCTCGGTGATGGAGGTGGGGAGGGAAGGCTCGGTGATGGAGGTGGGGAGGGAAGGCTCATTGATGGAGGTGGGGAGGGAAGGCTCATTGATGGAGGTGGGGAGGGAAGGCTCATTGATGGAGGTGGGGAGAGAGAAGGCTCATTTATGGAGGTGGGGAGAGAGAAGGCACATTGATGGAATTGGTGGCGGGAGGGAAGGCTTATTGATGGAGGTGGGGAGGGAAGGCTCATTGATGGAGGTGGGGAGGGAAGGCTCATTGATGCAGGTGAGGGAGGGAAGGCTCATTGATGGAGGTGGAGAGAGAAGGCTCATTGATGGAGGTGGAGAGAGAAGGCTCATTGATGGAGGTGGGGAGGGAAGGCTCATTGATGGAGGTAGGGAGGGAAGGCTCATTGATGGAAGTGGGGAGGGAAGGCTCGTTGATGGAGATGGGGAGGGAAGGCTCGTTGATGGAGGTGGGGAGGGAAGGCTCATTGATGGAATTGGTGGGGGGGAAGGCTCGTTGATGGAGGTGGGGAGGGAAGGCTCATTGATGGAAGTGGTGAGGGAAGGCTCATTGATGGAGGTGGGGAGGGAAGGCTCGTTGATGGAGGTGGGGAGGGAAGGTTCATTGATGGAATTGGTGGGGGGGAAGGCTCATTGATGGAGGTGGGGAGGGAAGGCTCGTTGATGGAGGTGGGGAGGGAAGGCTCGTTGATGGAGGTGGGGAGGGAAGGCTCATTGATGGAATTGGTGGGGGGGAAGGCTCATTGATGGAGGTGGGAAGGGAAGGCTCATTGATGGAGATGGGGAGGGAAGGCTCATTGATGGAAGTGGGGAGGGAAGGCTCATTGATGGAGATGGGGAGGGAAGGCTCATTGATGGAGGTGGGGAGGGAAGGCTCATTGATGGAGGTGGGGAGGGAAGGCTCATTGATGGAGGTGGGGAGGGAAGGCTCATTGATGGAGGGGGGGGGGAAGGCTCATTGATGGAGGTGGGGAGGGAGGGCTCATTGATGGAGGTGGGGAGGGAAGGCTCATTGATGGAGGTGGGGAGGGAAGGCTCATTGATGGAGGGGGGGGGGAAGGCTCATTGATGGAGGTGGGGAGGGAAGGCTCATTGATGGAAGTGGGGAGGGAAGGCTCGTTGATGGAGATGGGGAGGGAAGGCTCGTTGATGGAGGTGGGGAGGGAAGGCTCATTGATGGAATTGGTGGGGGGAAGGCTCGTTGATGGAGGTGGGGAGGGAAGGCTCATTGATGGAGATGGGGAGGGAAGGCTCATTGATGGAAGTGGTGAGGGAAGGCTCATTGATGGAGGTGGGGAGGGAAGGCTCATTGATGGAGGTGGGGAGGGAAGGCTCGTTGATGGAGGTGGGGAGGGAAGGCTCATTGATGGAGGTGAGGTAAGGCTCATTGATGAAGGTGGGGGGAAGGCTCATTGATGGAGGTGGGAAGGGAAGGCTCATTGATGGAGATGGGGAGGGAAGGCTCATTGATGGAGGTGGGGAGGGAAGGCTCATTGATGGAGGTGGGGAGGGAAGGCTCATTGATGGAGGTGGGGAGGGAAGGCTCATTGATGGAGGTGGGGAGGGAAGGCTCATTGATGGAGGTGGGGAGGGAGGGCTCATTGATGTAGGTGGGGAGGGAAGGATCATTGATGGAGGTGGGGAGGGAAGGATCATTTATGGAGGTGGGGAGGGAAGGCTCGTTGATGGAGGTGGGGAGGGAAGGCTCGTTGATGGAGGTGGGGGGAAGACTCGTTGATGGAGGTGGGGGGAAGGCTCGTTGATGGAGGTGGGGAGGGAAGGCTCGGCGATGGAGGTGGGATGGGAAGGCTCATTGATGGAGGTGGGGAGGGAAGGCTCATTGATGGAGGTGGGGAGGGAAGGCTCATTGATGGAGGTGGGGAGAGAGAAGGCTCATTGATGGAGGGGGGGAGGGAAGGCTCATTGATGGAGGTGGGGAGGGAGGGCTCATTGATGGAGGTGGGGAGGGAAGGCTCGTTGATGGAGGTGGGGAGGGAAGGCTCATTGATGGTGGTGGGGGGAAGGCTCGTTGATGGAGGTGGGGAGGGAAGGCTCGGTGATGGAGGTGGGGAGGGAAGGCTCATTGATGGATGTGGGGAGGGAAGGCTCATTGATGGAGGTGGGGAGAGAGAAGGCTCGTTGATGGAGGTGGGGGGAAGGCTCGTTGATGGAGGTGGGGAGGGAAGGCTCATTGATGGAGGTGGGGAGGGAAGGCTCATTGATGGAGGTGGGGAGGGAAGGCTCATTGATGGAGGTGGGGAGAGAGAAGGCTCATTGATGGAGGTGGGGAGAGAGAAGGCTCATTGATGGAGGTGGGGGGAAGGCTCGTTGATGGAGGTGGGGAGGGAAGGCTCGGTGATGGAGGTGGGGAGGGAAGGCTCGGTGATGGAGGTGGGGAGGGAAGGCTCATTGATGGAGGTGGGGAGGGAAGGCTCATTGATGGAGGTGGGGAGAGAGAAGGCTCATTTATGGAGGTGGGGAGAGAGAAGGCACATTGATGGAATTGGTGGCGGGAGGGAAGGCTTATTGATGGAGGTGGGGAGGGAAGGCTCATTGATGGAGGTGGGGAGGGAAGGCTCGTTGATGGAGGTGGGGAGGGAAGGCTCGTTGATGGAGGTGGGGAGGGAGGGCTCATTGATGGAGGTGGGGAGGGAAGAATCATTGATGGAGGTGGGGAGGGAAGGATCATTGATGGAGGTGGGGAGGGAAGGCTCGTTGATGGAGGTGGGGAGGGAAGGCTCATTGATGGAGGTGGGGGGGAAGGCTAGTTGATGGAGGTGGGGAGGGAAGGCTCGGTGATGGAGGTGGGGAAGGAAGGCTCGGTGATGGAGGTGGGGAGGGAAGGCTCGTTGATGGAGGTGGGGAGGGAAGGCTCATTGATGGATTTGGTGGGGAGGGAAGGCTCATTGATAGAGGTGGGGAGGGAAGGCTCATTGATGGAGGTGGGGGGGGGGCTCATTAATGGAGGTGGGGAGGAAAGGCTCATTCATTGAGGTGGGGAGGGAAGGCTCATTGATGGAGGTGGGGAGGGAAGGCTCATTGATGGAGGTGGGAAAGGAAGGCTCGTTGATGGAGGTGGGGAGGGAAGGCTCATTGATGGAGGTGGGGAGGGAAGGCTCGTTGATGGAGGTGGGGAGGGAGGGCTCATTGATGGAGGTGGGGAGGGAAGAATCATTGATGGAGGTGGGGAGGGAAGGATCGTTGATGGAGGTGGGGAGGGAAGGCTCGTTGATGGAGGTGGGGAGGGAAGGCTCATTGATGGAGGTGGGGGGGAAGGCTAGTTGATGGAGGTGGGGAGGGAAGGCTCGGTGATGGAGGTGGGGAGGGAAGGCTCGGTGATGGAGGTGGGGAGGGAAGGCTCGTTGATGGAGGTGGGGAGGGAAGGCTCATTGATGGATTTGGTGGGGAGGGAAGGCTCATTGATAGAGGTGGGGAGGGAAGGCTCATTGATGGAGGTGGGGGGGGGCTCATTAATGGAGGTGGGGAGGAAAGGCTCATTCATTGAGGTGGGGAGGGAAGGCTCATTGATGGAGGTGGGGAGGGAAGGCTCATTGATGGAGGTTGGGAGGGAAGGCTCATTGATGGAGGTGGGGAGGGAGGGCTCATTGATGGAGGTGGAGAGGGAAGGATCATTGATGGAGGTGGGGAGGGAAGGCTCATTGATGGAGGTGGAGAGGGAAGGATCATTGATGGAGATGGGGAGGGAAGGCTCATTAATGGAATTGGTGGGGGGAGGGAAGGCTCATTGATGGAGGTGGGAAAGGAAGGCTCGTTGATGGAGGTGGGGAGGAAAGGCTTATTGATGGAGGTGGGGAGGGAAGGCTCATTGATGGAGGTGGGGAGGGAAGGCTCATTGATGGAGGTGAGGAGGGAAGGCTCATTGATGGAGGTTGGGAGGGAAGGCTCATTGATGGAGGTGGGGAGGGAGGGCTCATTGATGGAGGTGGGGAGGGAAGGATCATTGATGGAGGTGGGGAGGGAAGGCTCATTAATGGAATTGGTGGGGGGAGGGAAGGCTCATTGATGGAGGTGGGAAAGGAAGGCTCGTTGATGGAGGTGGGGAGGAAAGGCTTATTGATGGAGGTGGGGAGGGAAGGCTCATTGATGGAGGTGGGGAGGGAAGGCTCATTGATGGAGGTGAGGAGGGAAGGCTCATTGATGGAGGTTGGGAGGGAAGGCTCATTGATGGAGGTGGGGAGGGAGGGCTCATTGATGGAGGTGGGGAGGGAAGGATCATTGATGGAGGTGGGGAGGGAAGGCTCATTGATGGAGGTGGGGAGGGAAGGCTCATTGATGGAGGTGGGGAGAGAGAAGGCTCATTGATGGAGGTGGGGAGAGAGAAGGCTCATTGATGGAATTGGTGGCGGGAGGGAAGTCTCATTAATGGAATTGGTGGGGGGAGGGAAGGCTTGTTGATGGAGGTGGGAAAGGAAGGCTCGTTGATGGAGGTGGGGAGGGAAGGCTCATTGATGGAGGTGGGGAGAGAGAAGGCTCATTGATGGAATTGGTGGCGGGAGGGAAGGCTCATTAATGGAATTGGTGGGGGGAGGGAAGGCTTGTTGATGGAGGTGGGGAGGGAAGGCTCATTGATGGAGGTGGGGAGGGAAGGCTGGGTCGTGTAGTCCATTCCAATAGATGATATACTGGAGCTCAGATTGCTGTAGTAGTGAATGCTGGTTGTGATAGAAAGGTGTCAGAACACACAGAGCATCGCAGTTTGTTGTGTATGGGTCTGTGTAGCCGCAGATCGGTCAGGGTGTCCATGCTGACTCCACAGTCAAAAGCCCCTACAATGGGCACGTGAGCATCAGAACTGGAGCACGGAGCAATGGAAGAAGGTGGCTGGTCTGATTCATCCAAGAATGGTTTGAGGAACACGACAATGAGTTTGAGGCATTGACTTGGCCTCCAAATTCTCCAGATCTCAATCCAATCGAGCATCTGTGGGATATGCTGGAAAAAACGATTTACAGGATTTAAAGCATCTGCTACTGACGGCTTAGTGCCAGATACCACAGTGTATCCTTCAGAGCTCTAGTGGGGTCCATGACCCGATGGGTCAGGACAGGGGGGCCTACTCAGTGTACAATCCATCCACTGTGGGGGTATTAGTGTACAATCCATCCACTGTGGGGGTATTAGTGTACAATCCATCCACTGTGGGGGTATTAGTGTACAATCCATCCACTGTGGGGGTATTAGTGTACAATCCATCCACTGTGGGGGTATTAGTGTACAATCCATCCACTGTGGGGGTATTAGTGTACAATCCATCCACTGTGGGGGTATTAGTGTACAATCCATCCACTGTGGAGGTATTAGTGTACAATCCATCTACTGTGGTGGTATTAGTGTACAATCCATCCACTGTGGGGGTATTAGTGTACAATCCATCTACTGTGGTGGTATTAGTGTACAATCCATCCACTGTGGGGGTATTAGTGTACAATCCATCCACTGTGGGGGTATTAGTGTACAATCCATCCACTGTGGAGGTATTAGTGTACAATCCATCCACTGTGGTGGTATTAGTGTACAATCCATCCACTGTGGGGGTATTAGTGTACAATCCATCCACTGTGGGGGTATTAGTGTACAATCCATACACTGTGGGGGTATTAGTGTACAATCCATCCACTGTGGTGGTATTAGTGTACAATCCATACACTGTGGGGGTATTAGTGTACAATCCATCCACTGTGGGGGTATTAGTGTACAATCCATCCACTGTGGGGGTATTAGTGTACAATCCATCCACTGTGGTGGTATTAGTGTACAATCCATCCACTGTGGTGGTATTAGTGTACAATCCATCCACTGTGGGGGTATTAGTGTACAATCCATCCACTGTGGAGGTATTAGTGTACAATCCATCCACTGTGGGGGTATTAGTGTACAATCCATCCACTGTGGGGGTATTAGTGTACAATCCATCCACTGTGGGGGTATTAGTGTACAATCCATCCACTGTGGGGGTATTAGTGTACAATCCATCCACTGTGGGGGTATTAGTGTACAATCCATCCACTGTGGTGGTATTAGTGTACAATCCATCCACTGTGGTGGTATTAGTGTACAATCCATACACTGTGGGGGTATTAGTGTACAATCCATCCACTGTGGGGGTATTAGTGTACAATCCATCCACTGTGGGGGTATTAGTGTACAATCCATCCACTGTGGTGGTATTAGTGTACAATCCATCCACTGTGGTGGTATTAGTGTACAATCCATCCACTGTGGGGGTATTAGTGTACAATCCATCCACTGTGGAGGTATTAGTGTACAATCCATCCACTGTGGGGGTATTAGTGTACAATCCATCCACTGTGGGGGTATTAGTGTACAATCCATCCACTGTGGGGGTATTAGTGTACAATCCATCCACTGTGGGGGTATTAGTGTACAATCCATCCACTGTGGGGGTATTAGTGTACAATCCATCCACTGTGGGGGTATTAGTGTACAATCCATCCACTGTGGGGGTATTAGTGTACAATCCATCCACTGTGGGGGTATTAGTGTACAATCCATACACTGTGGAGGTATTAGTGTACAATCCATCCACTGTGGGGGTATTAGTGTACAATCCATACACTGTGGAGGTATTAGTGTACAATCCATCCACTGTGGGGGTATTAGTGTACAATCCATACACTGTGGAGGTATTAGTGTACAATCCATCCACTGTGGGGGTATTAGTGTACAATCCATACACTGTGGAGGTATTAGTGTACAATCCATACACTGTGGGGGTATTAGTGTACAATCCATCCACTGTGGGGGTATTAGTGTACAATCCATACACTGTGGAGGTATTAGTGTACAATCCATCCACTGTGGGGGTATTAGTGTACAATCCATCCACTGTGGTGGTATTAGTGTACAATCCATCCACTGTGGGGGTATTAGTGTACAATCCATCCACTGTGGGGGTATTAGTGTACAACCACTATGGTGGTGCCCCCATGTACTCTATAGTCGGAGATGAACAGACAGTCAGTACACAGATTTCTGGGAACATGTTGGACAATAGACATTTGGGGTCAGAGGGCAGGCAATGTCCTCGGTGACGGATCTCAGTGTGTAAATATTATTGTGAAGTTAGTACATTAGTGCAAAGTCTCTGTATGCTCAGCACTGATATCCATAGGTCAGCATTATCCCCAACTTCACTGATACAGAGAGGGGAAAAAGTATTTGATCAGCTGCTGATATTGTACGTTCGCCCCACTGACAAAGAAATGATCAGTCTATAATTTTATTAGTTGGTTTATTATAACAGCGAGAGACAGAATAACAACAGTCAGCATTCAGACTTACACATAGGTTGGACTTGATGGACGTGTGTCTTTTTTCAACCTCACCTACTATGTAACTATGTAACTATGTAACTATGACTTTATAAAGAATGCAATAAGAAATGTAAGGGTGCAATTAGGACAGCTAAGATAGAACATGAAAGACACATAGCGGAGGAGAGCAAAAAAAATCCCAAGAAATTCTTTAAGTATGTAAACAGTAAAAAAGGGAGGACAGACCATATTGGCCCCATAAAGAATGAGGAAGGACATCTGGTTACAAAGGATGGGGAGATGGTGAAGGTATTGAATTTATTCTTTTCCTCAGTCTTCACGAGTGAATCGGGGGGCTTCAGTAACCAAAACTGCAGTGTTTATCCTCATGACACAACACAGGAAGCACCTCCATGGTTAACAGAGGACGGAATTAAAATTAGACTTGAGAAACTTAACATTAATAAATCACCGGGACCAGATGGCTTGCATCTGAGGGTACTTAGGGAACTCAGTCAGGTGATTGCCAGACCGTTGTTCCTAATTTTTACAGACAGTCTACTGACTGGAATGGTACCAGCTGATTGGAGAAAAGCCAATGTAGCACCAATATTTAAAAAGGGCCCAAAATACATCCCTGGGAATTACAGAGCAGTTAGTCTAACATCAATAGTATGTAAACTCTTGGAGGGGATGATAAGGGACTATATACAGGATTTTAGTAATAAGAAAGGTATCATTAGCAGTAATCAGCATGGATTCATGAAGAATCGTTCTTGCCAAACCAATCTACTAACCTTCTATGAGGAGGTGAGTTGCCATCTAGATAAAGGAAGGCCCGTAGACGTGGTGTATCTGGATTTTACAAAAGCATTTGACACAGTTCCCCATAAACGTTTACTGTACAAAATAAGGGCCGTTGGCATGGACCATAGGGTGAGTACATGGATTGAAAACTGGCTACAAGGGCGAGTTCAGAGGGTGGTGATAAATGGGGAGTACTCAGAATGGTCAGGGGTGGGTAGTGGGGTTCCCCAGGGTTCTGTGCTGGGACCAATCCTATTTAATTTGTTCATAAACGATCTGGAGGATGGGATAAACAGTTCAATCTCTGTATTTGCAGACGATACTAAGCTAAGCAGGGCAATAACTTCTCCACAGGATGTGGAAATCTTGCAAAAAGACCTGAACAAATGAATGGGGGAGGGGCGACTACATGGCAAATGAGGTTCAATGTAGAAAAATGTAAAATAATGCATTTGGGTGGCAAAAATCTGAATGCAATCTATAGACTGGGGGGAGAACCTCTGGGGGGATCTAGGATGGAAAAGGACCTGGGGGTCCTAGTAGATGATAGGCTCAGCAATGACATGCAATGCCAAGCTGCTGCTAACAAAGCAAACAGAATATTGGTATTAAAAGGGGGATCAACTCCGGAGATAAAACGATAATTCTCCCGCTCTACAAGACTCTGGTCCGGCCGCACCTGGAGTATGCTGTCCAGTTCTGGGCACCAGTCCTCAGGAAGGATGTACTGGAAATGGAGCGAGTACAAAGAAGGGCAACAAAGCTAATAAAGGGTCTGGAGGATCTTAGTTATGAGGAAAGGTTGTGAGCTCTGAACTTATTCTCTCTGGAGAAGAGACGCTTGAGAGGGGATATGATTTCAATATACAAATACCGGACTGGTGACCCCACAATATATAAATACCGGACTGGTGACCCCACAATATACAAATACCGGACTGGTGACCCCCACAATATACAAATACCGGACTGGTGACCCCACAATATACAAATACCGGACTGGTGACCCCACAATATATAAATACCGGACTGGTGACCCCACAATATATAAATACCGGACTGGTGACCCCACAATATATAAATACCGGACTGGTGACCCCACAATATATAAATACCGGACTGGTGACCCCACAATATATAAATACCGGACTGGTGACCCCACAATATATAAATACCGGACTGGTGACCCCACAATATATAAATACCGGACTGGTGACCCCACAATATATAAATACCGGACTGGTGACCCCACAATATATAAATACCGGACTGGTGACCCCACAATATATAAATACCGGACTGGTGACCCCACAATATATAAATACCGGACTGGTGACCCCACAATATATAAATACCGGACTGGTGACCCCACAATATACAAATACCGGACTGGTGACCCCACAATATATAAATACCGGACTGGTGACCCCACAATATATAAATACCGGACTGGTGACCCCACAATATATAAATACCGGACTGGTGACCCCACAATATATAAATACCGGACTGGTGACCCCACAATAGGGATAAAACTTTTTCGCAGAAGAGAGTTTAATAAGACTCGTGGCCACTCATTACAATTAGAAGAAAAGAGGTTTAACCTTAAACTACGTAGAGGGTTCTTTACTGTAAGAGCGGCAAGGATGTGGAATTCCCTTCCACAGGCGGTGGTCTCAGCGGGGAGCATTGATAGCTTCAAGAAACTATTAGATAATCACCTGAATGACCGCAACATACAGGGATATACAATGTAATACTGACACATAATCACACAACATACAGAGATATATAATGTAATATGACATATAATCACACAACATACAGAGATATATAATGTAATATGACATATAATCACACAACATACAGAGATATATAATGTAATATGACATATAATCACACAACATACAGAGATATATAATGTAATATGACATATAATCACACAACATACAGAGATATATAATGTAATATGACATATAATCACACAACATACAGGATATATAATGTAATATGACATATAATCACACAACATACAGAGATATATAATGTAATATGACATATAATCACACAACATACAGGATATATAATGTAATATGACATATAATCACACAACATACAGAGATATATAATGTAATATGACATATAATCACACAACATACAGAGATATATAATGTAATATGACATATAATCACACAACATACAGAGATATATAATGTAATATGACATATAATCACACAACATACAGGATATATAATGTAATATGACATATAATCACACAACATACAGAGATATATAATGTAATATGACATATAATCACACAACATACAGAGATATATAATGTAATATGACATATAATCACACAACATACAGAGATATATAATGTAATATGACATATAATCACACAACATACAGAGATATATAATGTAATATGACATATAATCACACAACATACAGAGATATATAATGTAATATGACATATAATCACACAACATACAGAGATATATAATGTAATATGACATATAATCACACAACATACAGGATATATAATGTAATATGACATATAATCACACAACATACAGAGATATATAATGTAATATGACATATAATCACACAACATACAGGATATATAATGTAATATGACATATAATCACACAACATACAGGATATATAATGTAATATGACATATAATCACACAACATACAGGGATATATAAATGTAATACTGACATATAATCACACAACATACAGAGATATATAATGTAATATGACATATAATCACACACATAGGTTGGACTTGATGGACTTGTGTCTTTTTTCAACCTCACCTACTATGTAACTATGTAACAAAAATTTCCAGAAAACGCATTTCAAAAAAGTTATAAATTGATTTGCAGTTTGTTGAGTGAAATAAATATTTGATCGCCGATCAATCAGTAATATTTCTGGCTCCCGGGTGTCTTCTATACAGGTAACAAGCTGAGATTAGGAGCACAGCTGGGCGGCCCGGCTGCACGAAACAACATACCTGTACGTTCTTCACGCTCCCTGGTCTGGGGCGCACACGCTCGCCGCCGGCGACCCGCGTCCGCTGTGAGCGGAGACAGCGGGAGCCAATCAGCGGGTCCAATGGCCGCCGGCCACCAGCGATCGTTCGGGGGAATGACAGCAAGGCAGACCGCCGTTCTGTCACAGAGGAAGAGAGAGATCTGTGATTCCTACTAATCAGGAACACAGATCTCTCTCTTGGTCTAGTGTCACCATCCCCCGCACAGTTAGAAAGCACACACAGGGAACACATTTAACCCTTTGATTGCCCCCCGATGTTAACCCTTTCCCTGCCAGTGTCATTTATACAGTGACAGTGCATTTTTTTTTTTAGCACTGATCACGATATTGGTGTCACTGGTCCCCAAAAAGTGTCACTTAGTGTCCAGATTGTCCGCCACAATGTCGCAGTCCTGCTAAAGATCGCTAATCGCCGCCATTACTAGTAAAAAAAAAAAACAAAGTCCCCCTTTCACACTGGGGCCGCTTGTGCGTTAGAGGGAATGCGCCGCTTGATTTAGGGGAGCTTTACCGCTGTTTAAGCGCCGCTTTTCGACCGCTAGTGCTCCCAAACTGCCCCAAAGATGCTGCTTGCAGTACATTTTCTGACGTCCATCAAGCGCATCAACCGGGTGTGAAAGCGCTCCGGATCTCACACTCGGGGGATGGGAGGCGGTTTTCAGGCACTATTTTTAGCACTAAAACGCCTGAAAATTACCTCAGTGTGAAAGAGATCTAAATCTATCACATAGTTTGTAGACAATATAACTTTTTCACAAACCAATCAATATACGCTTATTGGGATTGTTATTACCAAAAATATGTAGCAGAATACCTATTGGAATAAATTGATAAGGAAATTTGATTTTTTTTACATTTTTTTATATTTTATAGCAAAAAGTAAAAAATTTAGTTATTTTTTTTATTCAAAATTGTTGCTTTTTTTTTTGTTTATAGCGCAAAAAATAAAAACCGCAGAGGTGATCAAATACCACCCAAAGAAAGCTCTATTTGTTTGGGTACAGCATCGCACGACCGCGCAATTGTCAGTTAAAGTAACGCAGTGCCGTATCGCAAATGGCCTGGTCATTAAGGGGGTAAAACCTTTCGGGGCTGAAGTGGTTAAAGGGAGTGCTCCTAATCTCGGTTTGTTACCTGTATAAAAGACACCTGTCCACAGAAGCAATCAATCAGATTCCAATCTCTCCACCATGGCCAAGACCAAAGAGCTGTCCAAGGATGTCGGGGAGAAGATTGTAGACCTACACAAGGCTGGAATGGGCTACAAGACCATCGCCAAGCAGCTTGGTGAGAGGTGACAACAGTTGGTGAGATTATTCACAAATGGGAGAAACCCAAAATAACTGTCGATCTCCCTCGGTCTGGGGCTCCATACAAGATCTCACCTCATGGAGGTTCAATGATGATGATAACGGTGAGGAATCAGCCCAGAACTACACGGGAGAATCTTGTCAATGATCTCAGCTGGGACCATAGTCACCAAGAAAACAATCAGTAACAGGAGAGATGGCCAGCAGTGAAGGGGTCAGAGTCCTACACCGTGAAGGACTGAAATCCTGCAGCCCCCGCAAAGTCCTCCTGGTCAGGAAATCACATGTACAGTCCATCTGAAGATTACTAATGAACATCGAATGATTCAGAGGAGAACTGGGGGAAAGTGAATCAATCTCTTTGGCATCAACTCAACTCACCGTGTTTGGAGGTGGAGGAATGCTGCCTATGACCCCAAGAACACCATTACCCATCATCATACATGGAGGTCCTATGACCCCAAGAACACCATCCCCCACCGTCATACATGGAGGTCCTATGACCCCAAGAACACCATCCCCCACCGTCATACATGGAGGTTCTATGACCCCAAGAACACCGTCCCCCACCATCATACATGGAGGTCCTATGACCCCAAGAACACCATCCCCCACCATCATACATGGAGGTTCTATGACCCCAAGAACACCATCCCCCACCGTCATACATGGAGGTCCTATGACCCCAAGAACACCGTCCCCCACCATCATACATGGAGGTCCTATGACCCCAAGAACACCATCCCCCACCGTCATACATGGAGGTTCTATGACCCCAAGAACACCATCCCCCACCGTCATACATGGAGGTGAAAACATTATGCTTTGGGGGTGTTTTTCTGCTAAGGGGACAGGACAACTTCACCTTATCAAAGGGACGATGGACGGGGACATGTACCATCAAATCTTGAGTGAGAACCTCCTTCCCTCAGCCAGGGCATTGAAAATGGGTTATGGATGGGTCTTCCAGCATGACAATGACCCAAAACACACGGCCAAGGCAACAAAGAAGTGGCTCAAGAAGAAGCACATTAAGGTCCTGGAGTGGCCTAGCCAGTCTCCAGACCAACCAATCCCTCTCCAGTGTTGTATATGTCTAGGAGGTTTATTCTGACCTATACCCCTAAGGGCTAAAGTACAAGGTTCAACTCTGACCCCTTCACTGCTGGCCATCTCCTCCTCATGTTGTGGTCAGGGAGAAGGTAAGAGAACTGATCTCCATTGTTACATCTCCTCCTCCATCCCTCTCACCTCCATCCATGGCCCGCCGTTGTTACACTTCCTCCTCCTCAGTCCCTCATCCATTTCCCACCATTATTACCCCTCCTCCTCAGTCCCACTGACCCCCATCCATGGCCCACCATTGTTACATCTCCTCCTCCATCCCTCTCACCTCCATCCATGGCCCACCATTGTTACATCTTCTCCTCCGTCCCACTCACCCCCATCCATGGCCCACCATTTCTACACCTCCTCCTCATTCCCACTCATCCCCATCCATAGCCCCTCATTGTTACACCTCCTCTTCTGTCCTGCTCACCCTCATCCTTGGCCCTCCATTGTTACACCTCCTCCTCCGTCCCACTCACCCCCATCCATGGCCCTCCATTGTTACACCTCCTTCTCCGTCCCACTCACCCCCATCCATGGCCCACCATTTTTACACCTCCACCTCATTCCCACTCACCCCCATCCATTTTCTACCATTGTTACCCCTCCTCCTCAGTCCCACTAACCCCCATCCATGTCACACCATTTTTACACCTCCTCCTCATTCCCACTCACCCCCATCCATGGCCCACCATTGTTACCTACATTGCTTTATTCTGTCCTATAAGTTGAAAGGGAATATCTCTACTGTTTTAACTAGCTGTATACATGTAAAAGGAACCTTCAATCTATAATTGTAATATACTGAAGTTTGTAAAATAACCACTAGATGGCACTAAATATATACGGCTATTACTGCTAAATTGAAATTCCCAGCCATTGGCCTAATTAAACATCAAGATATGATGACAACACGAGTGGGAACCTAATTATCTTCGCCACTGAAGGATATAAAAAGACTTTCTGCATAATCCCTCCCCATGGTGGACGAAACGCGTCAATCAAGTTACGTCATCACGTCATTCAATACGGGACTGGAGCCCAGAACTGCCGACCCACAGCCATCTGAATACTAGAGTTAGCCGGCCGGCTTTCCATCTGGCGTAGGGAGTACTTTGGCATTTGAAAGAGGAAACCTCGCTATTAGCGATATCTACAGCAAAATCACAAGCAACTATATCAAAACTTGACTGATTAATTCAGTCATCAGCTAATTGAAACGAGCATTTGAAACCTGGACAAGTCGAAGCATTTGTGTAAAGTGAAGCAGTGAGTAACAATGAAGCGGAAAAATCTTTCACAGCTTTCACTTGAATTGCTGAATTTATCTTCATCTTCTGCTGTCATCACTTGTTTCACCGGTAAATAGGGATGAGCCGAACACCCCCCCGGTTTTGGTTCGCAGCAGAACATGCGAACACCTTTAAAGTCTATGGGACACGAACATGAATAATCAAAAGTGCTCATTTTAAAGGTTTATATGCAAGTTATTGTCATAAAAAGGGTTTGGGGACCCAAGTCCTGCCCCAGGGGACATGGATCAATGCGAAACATTTTTTTTAAAAACGGCCTCTTTTTAATAATGCTTAAAGTGAAACAATAAAAGTGAAATATTCCTTTAAATTTCGTACCTGGGGGGTGTCTATATAGAGGGAAATCATTGATAAATACAGCATGGGTTCCTCCCCCCAGTACATTACCAGGCCCTTTTGGTCTGGTATGGATAATATGGGGAACACTGCACCCAAATTTTTTTTTTAAATGGCGTGGGGGTCCCCCAGGCCCCATATACTCTGAACAGAAGTATATATACTATACGGCCTGCCCTATATACTCTGCAGAAAATTGTGCCTTAGGTGGTGGTGGTACCAAAACACTGTAAGTCCTCACAGATACTCTTGTTGGGCTCAGGAACGGGCCCTGCTGTGAATTATTAGATCAAGAATTGTAATTACATGTCCCTGTTAAGCAGGGGCAGAAAAATGATGCCTTGGGTGGTTGTGCCACAACACTATAACCCCTCACAGATACTCTTGTTGGGCGCAGGAATGGGCCCTGCATTTAATTATATCACAAATTGTAATTACATGCCCCTGGTAAACAGGGGCAGAAAAATTGGGCCTTGGGTGGTGGTGCCCTAAACCAAAAATATTGTTGGAAGCTAGCATCATTAAGATTGAGGAGGAATAGGATAGTCAGCATAGGCAGTCTTCAAGGGATCCCATAACCATAGAAAATTCAATCAGTTACATCAGCATCAGGTGCTTGATAGCTGCTGATCCAAGACAGATTCATTTTTATGAATGTGAGCCTATCAATGGAGTCTGTGGACAGGCGCACTCTTTGATCCGTTACAAACCCTGCAGCAGCACTGAATGTGCATTCAGAAAGCACGCTGGACGCAGGACAGCCCAGTGGCTCAATTGCATATTGAGCAAGTTCTGGCCAGTGGTCCATCCTCAAGACCCAGTAACAGTGTTTCTGTTGGAAAGGTCTCCAAGTCTGCTCTTGCCCCTAGATATTCCTGCACCATGTAATGCAGACGCTGGCAATGGTTGCTTGAACCGATCAGACCTGGGCGCTGAGGACTGAAAAATAGTTTAAAGGCATCGGTCAGCCGGCCACCTTCTCCACTGCTCTTTCTCTGACTGAACGAAGCATCAGCAACACATTGTCCAGCACCAGGAAATTGTAACCTCCCAGGGTCTGGAAATGCATGGAACAATCCTTTTTTCAAGGCCTCCTGAAGATGTTTCATCCTCTGCTCCCTCTGCGAAGGCAGGATGAGTTCTGCAACCTTACCCTTGTAACGTGGATCAAGAAGGGTTGCCAGCCAGTAATGATCCCTCTCCTTGAGATCACGGATCCTAGGGTCCTTTCGCGGGCTTTGCAGAATCAGGGAGGCCATGCAGCGTAAGTTTGCAGAGGCATTCGATTCTAAGTCCTCTGGGTCACTAAGGATCACATGATCCGTAACAACCTCCTCCCAGCCACGTACAACTCCTTGGGTTTCTGAGGGACTGAAAACCACCCCTTTAAGACTGCTGCTGAGTGTTATCCTCCACGTCCATGCTGACACAATCCTCCTCCTCCTCTTCTTCCTGTGTGTTTGGCAGGCCCGCAGAAATACTATCTGGATAAAGGGGGCCTTGAGAGGTAAGGAAGTCCTCCTCTTCCTCACGTTGTTCTGCCTCAAGTGCCCTGTCCATTTTTCCCTGATGCGTGTGCTCCAACAGCAAGACAAGAGGGACAGTATCACTAATGCCTGCATTGTCGCTGCTCACAATCCTCGTGGCCTCCTCAAATGGTGACAGGACAGTGCATGCATCCTTGATCAGTAGCCACTGGCGTGGCAAAAAGAAGCCAAGCTCCCCTGACTCTGTCCTGGTGCCATACTCACACAGGTACTCATTGAGGGCCCTCTGTTATGTGTGCAGCCGCTGCAGCATTGCCCACATTGAGTTCAACCTGGTGGGCATGTCACAAATGAGGCAGTTCTTGGGCAGGTTGCATTCCCTTAGAATGTCAGCCAGCCGAGCACTGGCATTATATGACCGGCGGAAATGACCACAGACTTTTCTGGCTTTCCTCAGGAGATCTTGTAAGCCCGGACACCTGCTCAAGAACCGCTGCACCACCAAATTCAAGACGTGAGCCAAACATGGGACATGGGTCAAGTGTCCCTGTTGGAGGGTGGAGAGAAGGTTGGTGCCATTGTCGCATACAACCATTCCTGACTGAAACTGGCATGGCGTCAACCACCTCTGAGCCTGCCCATGCAGAGCTGCCAGAATCTCTGCCCCGGTGTGGCTCCTGTCCACTAAGCAAACCAACTCAAGCACCGCATGGCATCTTTTAGCCTGACTGCTTGCATAGCCCCTTGAATGCTTACCAGGCACCGCTGGTTCAGAGGACAAATCTGCAGAAGAGGCCATAGAGGAAGAAGAAAAGGAGGGGGTAGAGGAGAGAGCTGTGGCAGAATCACCACTAGCATTTTGGAGGCGTGGTGGCGGAACAACCTCCAACAATACTAGACCCTGTCCTGCATCCTTCACAGCTGCCAGCAGAGTTACCCAGTCCACCATAAAGGAAAGGTCCCTGCCCATGCCTGCTGGACCATGAGTAAGCGGTAATCTGCACCTTACTGCTGACCGCCCCTGTCCAACGAGGCCAAAACATTGCCTTCCACATGCTGGTAGAGAGCCGGAATGGCCTTCAGTGAAAAGAAATGACGTTTTGGTACCTGCCACTGAGGTACATCACATTCCACAAATTCATGAAAGGGGACAGAGTCTACCAGCTGAAAAGGCAGCAGTTGCAATGCTAGCAGTTTGGCCAAGCTAGCATTCAGACGCTGAGCATGTGGATGGCTGGGACCGAATTTCTTTTTACGGTTCAGCAACTGGGGTAGGGAAATTTGCCTGCTAAAATCAGATGGAGGTGTACTGATAGCAGATTGGCTGCAAGTACTTGGGACACCTATTGCTATACCTTCATTCCTCTCAGTGCTGGTTTTTGAGAGGACCGGGGGGGTCCTATTTACCAAGATGAAATTTCTGAAGATCCTGTTGATCTTAATAAAGTTCTTCAGAAAAGTCCAAACTTTGGAATTATGTAAAAAATATAAAAGTTGCGGCATCCAAACCATCTTAATCACATTTTTATGGCCTATTACCGAGAGGGGAAGTTTAGACCAAATCTTACTTTGCATTTGAAATCTTGTCAATAATGGGGCAATATTGTCCGCTATATATGACAAAGGGGATGCGGTCATGGTAACTCCCAGATGTTTGGAGAGGAAGTTGTGGGCATATTGATGGCAAATCCTTGAGGAGTGAGTCCAACGGTAGAAGCACAGACTTCTCCCAGTTAAAGCGGAGGTCCACCCTAAAATAAAAAAATGACATTAACATTATCCAAAAAATATATTAAAAAACATTTGAAAAAAAAATTATTTTTTTTACTTACCAGAAATGCCTATTGCTAGGCAGTGTTCCTAATCTGCCGCTTCCTATTCCGCGGTGCTGTTCCACTTCCTCCTCTTCGGCGAGCTCCCCCGTTGTCTTCTGGAACACGTGTGTGTCCCAGAAAATAACAGGGCCATTCACAAAGCGCCGCGCGACTCGCGCATGTGCAGTAGGTAGCAGGCAGTGAAGCCGCGAGGCTCCACTGCCGGTTTCCCTTAGTTAGGATGGCGGCACCGGATCGTCTTCAGGGGGGCCATCGCGGGGCTCCCTGGACAAGTAAGTGCCCTTATTTAAAAGTCAGCAGCTACAGTGTTTGTAGTTGCTGACTTTAAAAAAAAATAAAAGAAAAAAACAGCCGGACCTCGGCTTTAATAGCAAACCCGGAGAACCTCGCAAACTCCTCCATATATATATATAGTTCATAGCCGCTGGTAAGAGGACCGAAGATTTGATAAAAATAGAATAACATTCTCAGCATAAAATGCTACATTTTCTTCCATATTTCCTCTTACCAAAGAGTTACATCCGAAGCCCCCCGGAGAAGGAATGCCAATGGTTCCATGGCAAAGGCAAAAAGGAGGGGTGACAAAGGGCCCTCCATTATTACACCTCCATCTCAGTCCCACTCACCCCCATCCATGGCCCTCCATTGTTACACCTCCTCCTCAGTCCCACTCACCCCCATCCATGACCCTCCATTATTACACCTCCTCCTCAGTCCCACTCACCCCCATCCATGACCCTCCATTGTTACACCTCCATATCAGTCCCACTCACCCCCATCCATGACCCTCCATTATTACACCTCCATATCAGTCCCACTCACCCCCATCCATGACCCTCCATTATTACACCTCCATATCAGTCCCACTCACCCCCATCCATGACCCTCCATTATTACACCTCCATCTCAGTCCCACTCACCCCCATCCATGGCCCTCCATTGTTACATCTCCTCCTCAGTCCCACTCACCCCCATCCATGACCCTCCATTGTTACACCTCCTCCTCAGTCCCACTCACCCCCATCCATGACCCTCCACTGTTACACCTCCTCCTCAGTCCCACTCACCCCCATCCATGACCCTCCATTGTTACACCTCCTCCTCAGTCCCACTCACCCCCATCCATGACCCTCCATTGTTACACCTCCTCCTCAGTCCCACTCACCCCCATCCATGACCCTCCATTGTTACACCTCCTCCTCAGTCCCACTCACCCCCATCCATGACCCTCCATTGTTACACCTCCTCCTCAGTCCCACTCACCCCCATCCATGACCCTCCATTGTTACACCTCCTCCTCAGTCCCACTCACCCCCATCCATGACCCTCCATTGTTACACCTCCTCCTCAGTCCCACTCACCCCCATCCATGACCCTCCATTGTTACATCTCCTCCTCAGTCCCACTCATCCCCATCCATGACCCTCCACTGTTACACCTCCTCCTCAGTCCCACTCACCCCCATCCATGACCCTCCATTGTTACACCTCCTCCTCAGTCCCACTCACCCCCATCCATGACCCTCCATTGTTACACCTCCTCCTCAGTCCCACTCACCCCCATCCATGACCCTCCATTGTTACATCTCCTCCTCAGTCCCACTCATCCCCATCCATGACCCTCCACTGTTACACCTCCTCCTCAGTCCCACTCACCCCCATCCATGACCCTCCATTGTTACACCTCCTCCTCAGTCCCACTCACCCCCATCCATGACCCTCCATTGTTACACCTCCTCCTCAGTCCCACTCACCCCCATCCATGACCCTCCATTGTTACACCTCCTCCTCAGTCCCACTCACCCCCATCCATGACCCTCCATTGTTACATCTCCTCCTCAGTCCCACTCACCCCCATCCATGACCCTCCATTGTTACACCTCCTCCTCAGTCCCACTCACCCCCATCCATGACCCTCCATTGTTACACCTCCTCCTCAGTCCCACTCACCCCCATCCATGACCCTCCATTGTTACACCTCCTGCTCAGTCCCACTCACCCCCATCCATGACCCTCCATTGTTACACCTCCTCCTCAGTCCCACTCACCCCCATCCATGACCCTCCATTGTTACATCTCCTCCTCAGTCCCACTCACCCCCATCCATGACCCTCCATTGTTACACCTCCTCCTCAGTCCCACTCATCCCCATCCATGGCCCTCCATTGTTACACCTCCTCCTCAGTTCCACTCACCCCCATCCATGACCCTCCATTGTTACACCTCCTCCTCAGTCCCACTCATCCCCATCCATGGCCCTCCATTGTTACACCTCCTCCTCAGTCCCACTCACCCCCATCCATGACCCTCCATTGTTACCTCTCCTCCTCAGTCCCACTCACCCCCATCCATGACCCTCCATTGTTACACCTCCTCCTCAGTCCCACTCACCCCCATCCATGACCCTCCATTGTTACACCTCCTCCTCAGTCCCACTCACCCCCATCCATGACCCTCCATTGTTACATCTCCTCCTCAGTCCTGCTCAACCCCCCCCCCCATCCATGGCCCTCCATTGTTACTCCTCCTCCTCAGTCCCACTTACCCCCATCCATGACCCTCCATTGTTACATCTCCTCCTCAGTCCCACTCACCCCCATCCATGGCCCCCCATTGTTACTCTTCAGTCCCACTCACCCCCATCCATGACCCTCCATTGTTACACCTCCTCCTCAGTCCCACTCACCCCCATCCATGACTCTCCATTGTTACACCTCCTCCTCAGTCCCACTCACCCCCATCCATGACTCTCCATTGTTACACCTCCTCCTCCGTTCTGCTCACCCCCCCCCCCCCCCATCCATGGCCCTCCATTGTTACTCCTCCTCCTCAGTCCCACTTACCCCCATCCAAGACCCTCCATTGTTACATCTCCTCCTCAGTCCCACTCACCCCCATCCATGACCCTCCATTGTTACACCTCTTCCTCAATCCCACTCACCCCCATCCATGACCCCCCATTGTTACATCTCCTCCTCAGTCCCACTCACCCCCATCCATGGCCCTCCATTGTTACACCTCCTCCTCAGTCCCACTCACCCCCATCCATGACCCTCCATTGTTACACCTCCTCCTCAGTCCCACTCACCCCCATCCATGACCCTCCATTGTTACACCTCCTCCTCAGTCCCACTCACCCCCATCCATGACCCTCCATTGTTACTCTTCAGTCCCACTCACCCCCATCCAAGGCCCCCGATTGTTACATCTCCTCCTCAGTCCCACTCACCCCCATCCAAAGTCCCCCATTGTTACTCTCCATATCTGTCCCACTCACCCCATCCATACCCCCATCATTGTTACACCTCCTCCTCAGTCCCACTCACCCCCATCCATGGCCCCCCATTGTTACATCTCCTCCTCATTCCCACTCACCCCCATCCAAGGCCCCCCATTGTTACTCTTCAGTCCCACTCACCCCCATCCAAGGCCCCCCATTGTTACTCTTCAGTCCCACTCACCCCCATCCATGACCCTCCATTGTTACACCTCTTCCTCAATCCCACTCACCCCCATCCATGACCCCCCATTGTTACATCTCCTCCTCAGTCCCACTCACCCCCATCCATGGCCCTCCATTGTTACACCTCCTCCTCAGTCCACTCACCCCATCCATGACTCTCCATTGTTACACCTCCTCCTCAGTCCCACTCACCCCCATCCATGACCCTCCATTGTTACACCTCCTCCTCAGTCCCACTCACCCCCCATCCATGACCCTCCATTGTTACACCTCCTCCTCAGTCCCACTCACCCCCATCCATGACCCTCCATTGTTACTCTTCAGTCCCACTCACCCCCATCCAAGGCCCCCGATTGTTACATCTCCTCCTCAGTCCCACTCACCCCCATCCAAAGTCCCCCATTGTTACTCCTCCATATCTGTCCCACTCACCCCCATCCATACCCCATCATTGTTACACCTCCTCCTCAGTCCCACTCACCCCCATCCATGGCCCCCCATTGTTACATCTCCTCCTCAGTCCCATTCACTCCCATCCAAGACCCCCCCCTGTTACTCTTCAGTCCCACTCCACCCCCATCCAAGGTCCCCCATTGTTACATCTCCTCCTCAGTCCCACTCACCCCATCCATATCCCATCATTGTTACCACCTCCTCCTCAGTCCCACTCACCCCCATCCATGGCCCCCCATTGTTACATCTCCTCCTCAGTCCCATTCACTCCCATCCAGACCCCCCCCCTGTTACTCTTCAGTCCCACTCACCCCCATCCAAGGTCCCCCATTGTTACATCTCCTCCTCAGTCCCACTCACCCCCATCCATATCCCTCCATTGTTACACCACCTCCTCAGTCCCACTCACCCCCATCCATGACCCTCCATTGTTACACCTCCTCCTTAGTCCCACTCAACCCCCATCCATGACCCTCCATTGTTACACCTCCTCCTCAGTCCACTCACCCCCATCCATGATTCTGCATTGTTACATCTCCGCCTCCACAGTCCCGCTCACCCCCATCCAAGGCCCTCCATTGTTACACCTCCTCCTCAGTCCCACTCACCCCCATCCATGACCCTCCATTGTTACACCTCCTCCTCAGTCCCACTCACCCCCATCCATGGTACAGAGAATGAGTAAGTCTGAGTATGGTACATCCATGTACATTGGATGAGGAATGGAGATTACATACAATGAACCTTAACAACCCAAACAGAACACAACTATAACCATCATGGGACCATAACACTGGATGAACCCCTATAATTAGGGACATCTGATCCCCCCATGGTGGTGGTTTGGCTCAGTGATTGGATAATGGGCAGAGATTCCTATGAATTGGTGTTTTTTTCTATTGTGAAATGTTCTCAAATATCTCTTTCCTCCATTCCTATACGAACTTTGTGTGATCTCTAACTCGTTGTTTACTCTGAAGGACAAAATCCAGAACCAGTCTCCTGGGCGGAGAATTATCAGTAAGCAGATTATACCGGCTGGGGGGGACGGGAGGGGGATCATCAGATATATAAGAGCCACCAGACTTTGTCCTGCAAAAACAACATGAAGGCAATTGTACTGAGCGCACTGCTGGCCATCGCCCTGATTCAGGGTAAGAGACGCCAACATTGGGGTGATGATGGAAAATGATGGTAAAGGGGGGGGGGTGGGGGTATTGCGGCATGGACAATAGATGGTATTGGGAGGGACAGACAAGGTGGGGTGATGGACAATAGACAATAATAGGGGGGGACAGATGAGGGGGTGATGGACAATAGACAGTAGTATTGGGGGGGGGGGTGATGGACAATAGATAGTAATGGGGGGGCAGATGATGGGGGTGATAGACAATAGACAGTAGTATTGGGGGGGGGGTGATGAACATTAGACGGTAATGAGGGGGACAGACGAGGGGGGGTGATGGACATTAGATGGTAATAGGGGGGACAGACAAGGGGGTGATGGACAATAGACGGTAATAGGGGGGGACAGACAAGGGGGGTGATGGACAATAGACGGTAATAGGGGGGACAGACAAGGGGGGTGATGGACAATAGACGGTAATAGGGGGGGACAGACAAGGGGGGTGATGGACAATAGACAGTAATAGGGGGGGACAGACAAGGGGGGTGATGGACAATAGACTGTAATAGGGGGGACAGACAAGGGGGGTGATGGACAATAGACTGTAATAGGGGGGGACAGACAAGGGGGGTGATGGACAATAGACGGTAATAGGGGGACAGACAAGGGGGGTGATGGACAATAGACGGTAATAGGGGGGGACAGACAAGGGGGGTGATGGACAATAGACGGTAATAGGGGGGGACAGACAAGGGGGGTGATGGACAATAGACAGTAATAGGGGGGACAGACAAGGGGGTTGATGGACAATAGACAGTAATAGGGGGGGGGGGACAGACAAGGGGGTGATGGACAATAGACAGTAATAGGGGGGACAGACAAGGGGGGTGATGGACAATAGACAGTAATAGGGGGGGACAGACAAGGGGGGTGATGGACAATAGACAGTAATAGGGGGGGACAGACAAGGGGGTGATGGACAATAGACAGTAATAGGGGGGGACAGACAAGGGGGGTGATGGACAATAGACGGTAATAGGGGGGGACAGACAAGGGGGGTGATGGACAATAGACAGTAATAGGGGGGGACAGACAAGGGGGGTGATGGACAATAGACAGTAATAGGGGGGGGGACAGACAAGGGGGGTGATGGACAATAGACAGTAATAGGGGGGGGGGACAGACAAGGGGGGTGATGGACAATAGACAGTAATAGGGGGGACAGACAAGGGGGGTGATGGACAATAGACAGTAATAGGGGGGGACAGACAAGGGGGGTGATGGACAATAGACAGTAATAGGGGGGGACAGACAAGGGGGTGATGGACAATAGACAGTAATAGGGGGGACAGACAAGGGGGGTTGATGGACAATAGACAGTAATAGGGGGGACAGACAAGGGGGGTGATGGACAATAGACAGTAATAGGGGGGACAGACAAGGGGGGTGATGGACAATAGACAGTAATAGGGGGGGGGACAGACAAGGGGGGTGATGGACAATAGACAGTAATAGGGGGGGACAGACAAGGGGGTGATGGACAATAGACGGTAATAGGGGGGGACAGACAAGGGGGGTGATGGACAATAGACAGTAATAGGGGGGGGGACAGACAAGGGGGGTGATGGACAATAGACGGTAATAGGGGGGGACAGACAAGGGGGGTGATGGACAATAGACGGTAATAGGGGGGGACAGACAAGGGGGTGATGGACAATAGACAGTAATAGGGGGGGACAGACAAGGGGGGTGATGGACAATAGACAGTAATAGGGGGGACAGACAAGGGGGGTGATGGACAATAGACGGTAATAGGGGGGGACAGACAAGGGGGGTGATGGACAATAGACGGTAATAGGGGGGGACAGACAAGGGGGGTGATGGACAATAGACGGTAATAGGGGGGGACAGACAAGGGGGGTGATGGACAATAGACGGTAATAGGGGGGGACAGACAAGGGGGGTGATGGACAATAGACAGTAATAGGGGGGACAGACAAGGGGGGTTGATGGACAATAGACAGTAATAGGGGGGGACAGACAAGGGGGGTGATGGACAATAGACGGTAATAGGGGGGGACAGACAAGGGGGGTGATGGACAATAGACGGTAATAGGGGGGGACAGACAAGGGGGGTGATGGACAATAGACGGTAATAGGGGGGGACAGACAAGGGGGGTGATGGACAATAGACGGTAATAGGGGGGGACAGACAAGGGGGGTGATGGACAATAGACAGGTAATAGGGGGGGGACAGACAAGGGGGGTGATGGACAATAGACAGTAATAGGGGGGGACAGACAAGGGGGGTGATGGACAATAGACAGTAATAGGGGGGGACAGACAAGGGGGGTGATGGACAATAGACAGTAATAGGGGGGGACAGACAAGGGGGGTGATGGACAATAGACGGTAATAGGGGGGGACAGACAAGGGGGGTGATGGACAATAGACGGTAATAGGGGGGACAGACAAGGGGGGTGATGGACAATAGACAGTAATAGGGGGGGACAGACAAGGGGGGTGATGGACAATAGACGGTAATAGGGGGGGACAGACAAGGGGGGTGATGGACAATAGACGGTAATAGGGGGGACAGACAAGGGGGGTGATGGACAATAGACGGTAATAGGGGGGGACAGACAAGGGGGGTGATGGACAATAGACGGTAATAGGGGGGGACAGACAAGGGGGGTGATGGACAATAGACAGTAATAGGGGGGGACAGACAAGGGGGGTGATGGACAATAGACAGTAATAGGGGGGACAGACAAGGGGGTTGATGGACAATAGACAGTAATAGGGGGGGGGGACAGACAAGGGGGGTGATGGACAATAGACAGTAATAGGGGGGGGGACAGACAAGGGGGGTGATGGACAATAGACAGTAATAGGGGGGGACAGACAAGGGGGGTGATGGACAATAGACGGTAATAGGGGGGACAGACAAGGGGGGTGATGGACAATAGACGGTAATAGGGGGGACAGACAAGGGGGGTGATGGACAATAGACAGTAATAGGGGGGGACAGACAAGGGGGGTGATGGACAATAGACGGTAATAGGGGGGACAGACAAGGGGGGTTGATGGACAATAGACAGTAATAGGGGGGGACAGACAAGGGGGGTGATGGACAATAGACTGGTAATAGGGGGGGACAGACAAGGGGGGTGATGGACAATAGACAGTAATAGGGGGGGACAGACAAGGGGGGTTGATGGACAATAGACGGTAATAGGGGGGGACAGACAAGGGGGGTGATGGACAATAGACGGTAATAGGGGGGACAGACAAGGGGGGTGATGGACAATAGACAGTAATAGGGGGGGACAGACAAGGGGGGTGATGGACAATAGACAGTAATAGGGGGGGACAGACAAGGGGGGTGATGGACAATAGACAGTAATAGGGGGGGGGACAGACAAGGGGGGTGATGGACAATAGATGGTAATAGGGGGGACAGACAAGGGGGGTGATGGACAATAGACAGTAATAGGGGGGGACAGACAAGGGGGGTGATGGACAATAGATGGTAATAGGGGGGACAGACAAGGGGGGTGATGGACAATAGACAGTAATAGGGGGGGACAGACAAGGGGGGTGATGGACAATAGACAGTAATAGGGGGGGACAGACAAGGGGGGTGATGGACAATAGACGGTAATAGGGGGGACAGACAAGGGGGGTGATGGACAATAGACAGTAATAGGGGGGGACAGACAAGGGGGGTGATGGACAATAGATGGTAATAGGGGGGACAGACAAGGGGGGTGATGGACAATAGACAGTAATAGGGGGGGACAGACAAGGGGGGTGATGGACAATAGACAGTAATAGGGGGGGACAGACAAGGGGGGTGATGGACAATAGACGGTAATAGGGGGGACAGACAAGGGGGGTGATGGACAATAGACAGTATAAAAAGAGGGGGGAATTGTGGGACTTTATATGAGGCCAGGGCATCCACCGTAGATAGCCTCCATCCCTATTGAATTGATAAAGAGAAGGAATTGGGACTTTGTATGAAGCATGCGGCCGAATTGAACAACATGAGCAGAGAATGGCTGGTGGGTGACAAGGATAAAGATAAATAACCCAATCACATAGTGTTATTGCATGTACATAGTAACATAACATGAACCAGTATCCTGATTATACCATTTATTGGATATAGCAGTCATATAGTAATAAAAGTAACATAGGTAACATGAATGGTACATGACATTAACAACATGATATCAAAAGAGAGGGAGGCCACCAGATATACATTTCTATGTTCACGCATTTATAATAAGTTCATACAATAATTGGTAAAGGCCAGTATAAAACAGTAGAATCATAAACATGTTGTGGAATATCACTCTTGGATAAAATTGGTATTAAGGGCATCTCTATAGCTCGACGCGTTTCATGGATACCTCCAATCTTCAGGAGCAGATGCAATAATCTATAAACATAACATAAGGTAAGTTGGTGGAACTGGCCAGGACCCCCCTGGGGAACAGTCATCCTCCCGGGAGCTGAGGCGGCACAACCCATGGACAAGAATGGAGAAAATCAGTGTGGGAGGGAGATAACTGAGGGGTGGCAATTCAAATACCTAAAAGGTGAAGAATATAAACATAAAATGATAGAAATAAAATGAAATAAGGATAGTAATAGGAAATATGAACAAGAAAGGGGTACTGATGTATGTTGGGAAATAAGTGATAAAAAGTGGGGAAGATCACATCGTAGTCCATGATAGTATATCAGTGATAACTATGGTATAGGTATTGTAACAAAGGTGGGGTGATCTCCTAATAGACATAAGTGATAAAGTGTGATGGTGCACCATATTAGTGCAGTAATAGTGAAGAATGCACTAGCAACCTATCCAATTAACTAGAAATTGCCCCGGGGCAAGAAACCATGAAGGGCCCCCACCAGTGGCGTTGCTGGGTCTACAAAAGATCTCGGGTTAGAGCCCATAGCAGCTAAGTAAGGAAAGTCATACACTTTGGCGGGCATACACATATATATAATATGTATATATATATATATATATACACACACAGTATATATCGTTACATATCTGAATGCAGATCCCCCACCTACATCAGGGTCCCCAGAGAGCCCCCCTTACATCAGGGTCCCCAGAGAGCCCCCCTTACATCAGGGTCCCCAGAGAGCCGCTCCTTACATCAGGGTCCCCAGAGAGCCTCCCTTACATCAGGGTCCCCAGAGAGCCGCTCCTTACATCAGGGTCCCCAGAGAGCCCCCCTTACATCAGGGTCCCCAGAGAGCCCCCCTTACATCAGGGTCCCCAGAGAGCCGCTCCTTACACCAGGGTCCCCAGAGAGCCCCCCCTTACATCAGAGTCCCCAGAGAGCCCTCCTTACATCAGGGTCCCCAGAGAGCCTCCCATACATCAGGGTCCCCAGAGAGCCGCTCCTTACATCAGGGTCCCCAGAGAGCCTCCCATACATCAGGGTCCCCAGAGAGCCCCCCCTTACATCAGGGTCCCCAGAGAGCCCCCCCTTACATCAGAGTCCCCAGAGATCCTCCCCCTTACATCAGGGTCCCCAGAGAGCCTCCTCCTTACATCAGAGTCCCCAGAGATCCTCCCCCTTACATCAGGGTCCCCAGAGAGCCCCCCCTTACATCAGAGTCCCCAGAGATCCTCCCCCTTACATCAGGGTCCCCAGAGAGCCTCCCCCTTACATCAGAGTCCCCAGAGAGCCTCCCATACATCAGGGTCCCCAGAGAGCCCCCCCTTACATCAGGGTCCCCAGAGAGCCCCCCCTTACATCAGGGTCCACTCCCCAGAGAGCCCCCCCTTACATCAGAGTCCCCAGAGAGCCTCCCATACATCAGGGTCCCCAGAGAGCCTCCCATACATCAGGGTCCCCAGAGAGCCTCCCCTTACATCAGGGTCCCCAGAGAGCCCCCCCTTACATCAGGGTCCACTCCCCAGAGAGCCCCCCCTTACATCAGGGTCCCCAGAGAGCCTCCCCCTTACATCAGAGTCCCCAGAGAGCCTCCCATACATCAGGGTCCCCAGAGAGCCCCCCTTACATCAGGGTCCCCAGAGAGCCTCCCCTTACATCAGGGTCCCCAGAGAGCCCCCCTTACATCAGGGTCCCCAGAGAGCCCCCCTTACATCAGGGTCCCCAGAGAGCCTCCCCTTACATCAGGGTCCCCAGAGAGCCCCCCCTTACATCAGAGTCCCCAGAGAGCCTCCCATACATCAGGGTCCCCAGAGAGCCCCCCTTACATCAGGGTCCTTAGAGAGCCCCCCTTACATCAGGGTCCCCAGAGAGCCCTCCTTACATCAGGGTCCCCAGAGAGCCTCCCCTTACATCAGGGTCCCCAGAGAGCCCCCCTTACATCAGAGTCCCCAGAGAGCCCCCCTTACACCAGGGTCCCCAGAGAGCCCCCCTTACATCAGGGTCCCCAGAGAGCCCCCCCTTACACCAGGGTCCCCAGAGAGCCCCCCTTACATCAGGGTCCCCAGAGACGTGAGCTAGTAAGTGGGTGTGGTGCTGCGCTAATCCTGGTAACTAAACAAATACATGAGTACAACCGTCCTACAATGTTGATGAGTCAGAGGCTAGTCGCCGAATGTGGGGTGTGACTGATCATCAAACACCATTGTAAGAGAATATAAATAGACTCCGCCCACTGTAAAAAGTGACTAGATTGGGTAAAGGGTCCGGACTATGAAAATTACAATAATAGCCTCAACATAAGCAGATAAAAGGCATGCAGTGTCCGACTAAACATATAGTGCATGTGTAGGCAAGTGGGTGACTAAAACATTAATAGCACAATATACACCTTCCAGAAAAATAAAAAAGTGCAATGTTACACTGTACGTCCGGAGAGATCACAATGCCTGTGGAAATGCACAAAAGTGTCCGGTGCAAACAATAAGTGCTCAAAAATTGTCTAAAGACATAAATACAGTCCAAAGAAAGGTGGCTTGTGTAACAACAAAATCTCCAACGATTCATCAATCCTCAAAGTGTCAAACGGTGAGATGGAAGCAGAAAACTGGATTGTAAAGAGCAGTCCTCTTCATGCAGCGATCCTACACTGGAGGGTAATGGCCCCTTACCTCATTATACTGAGGGTACAGTCCCAGGGACAGGCACCTTCCTCTTTACATTTCCACAGGCATTGTGATCTCTCCGGACGTACAGTGTAACATTGCACTTTTTTATTTTTCTGGAAGGTGTATATTGTGCTATTAATGTTTTAGTCACCCACTTGCCTACACATGCACTATATGTTTAGTCGGACACTGCATGCCTTTTATCTGCTTATGTTGAGGCTATTATTGTAATTTTCATAGTCCGGACCCTTTACCCAATCTAGTCACTTTTTACAGTGGGCGGAGTCTATTTATATTCTCTTACAATGGTGTTTGATGATCAGTCACACCCCACATTCGGCGACTAGCCTCTGACTCATCAACATTGTAGGACGGTTGTACTCATGTATTTGTTTAGTTACCAGGATTAGCGCAGCACCACACCCACTTACTAGCTTACGTCTCTATTAGGGGCCAGGTTGGACCCCCATCCGGTGCAAGCAGCTTCTCCCCTTAGTACTATACTGACTACATGGTAGCGCAGGAATAATACACTTTACAGGGTCCCCAGAGAGCCTCCCCCTTACATCAGGGTCCCCAGAGAGCCTCCTCCTTACACCAGGGTCCCCAGAGAGCCCTCCTTACATCAGGGTCCCCAGAGAGCCCTCCTTACATCAGGGTCCCCAGAGAGCCCCTCCTTACATCAGGGTCCCCAGAGAGCCCTCCTTACATCAGGGTCCCCAGAGAGCCCTCCTTACATCAGGGTCCCCAGAGAGCCCCTCCTTACATCAGGGTCCCCAGAGAGCCCCTCCTTACATCAGAGTCCCCAGAGAGCCTCCTCCTTACACCAGGGTCCCCAGAGAGCCCTCCTTACATCAGGGTCCCCAGAGAGCCCTCCTTACATCAGGGTCCCCAGAGAGCCCCTCCTTACATCAGGGTCCCCAGAGAGCCCTCCTTACATCAGAGTCCCCAGAGAGCCCCCTCCTTACATCAGAGTCCCCAGAGAGCCTCCTCCTTACATCAGAGTCCCCAGAGAGCCCCCTCCTTACATCAGAGTCCCCAGAGAGCCCCTCCTTACATCAGGGTCCCCAGAGAGCCCCTCCTTACATCAGGGTCCCCAGAGAGCCCTCCTTACATCAGAGTCCCCAGAGAGCCCCCTCCTTACATCAGAGTCCCCAGAGAGCCCCTCCTTACATCAGAGTCCCCAGAGAGCCCCTCCTTACATCAGGGTCCCCAGAGAGCCCCTCCTTACATCAGAGTCCCCAGAGAGCCCCCCTTTACATCAGAGTCCCCAGAGAGCCCCTCCTTACATCAGGGTCCCCAGAGAGCCCCTCCTTACATCAGGGTCCCCAGAGAGCCCCTCCTTACATCAGAGTCCCCAGAGAGCCCCCCCTTACATCAGGGTCCCCAGAGAGCCCCCCTTACATCAGAGTCCCCAGAGAGCCTCCTCCTTACACCAGGGTCCCCAGAGAGCCCCCCCTTACATCAGGGTCCCCAGAGAGCCCTCCTTACATCGGCGTCCCCAGAGAGCCCCTCCTTACATCAGGGTCCCCAGAGAGCCCTCCTTACATCAGGGTCCCCAGAGAGCCCTCCTTACATCAGAGTCCCCAGAGAGCCCTCCTTACATCAGAGTCCCCAGAGAGCCCTCCTTACATCAGGGTCCCCAGAGAGCCCCTCCTTACATCAGGGTCCCCAGAGAGCCCCTCCTTACATCAGAGTCCCCAGAGAGCCCTCCTTACATCAGGGTCCCCAGAGAGCCCCTCGTTACATCAGGGTCCCCAGAGAGCCCCTCCTTACATCAGGGTCCCCAGAGAGCCCTCCTTACATCAGAGTCCCCAGAGAGCCCCTCCTTACATCAGGGTCCCCAGAGAGCCCCTCCTTACATCAGAGTCCCCAGAGAGCCCCTCCTTACATCAGAGTCCCCAGAGAGCCCCTCCTTACATCAGAGTCCCCAGAGAGCCCCCTCCTTACATCAGAGTCCCCAGAGAGCCCCTCCTTACATCAGGGTCCCCAGAGAGCCCCTCCTTACATCAGGGTCCCCAGAGAGCCCCTCTTACATCAGGGTCCCAAGAGAGCACCTCCTTACATCAGAGTCCCCAGAGAGCCCCTCCTTACATCAGGGTCCCCAGAGAGCCCCTCCTTACATCAGGGTCCCCAGAGAGCCCCTCTTACATCAGGGTCCCAAGAGAGCACCTCCTTACATCAGAGTCCCCAGAGAGCCCCTCCTTACATCAGGGTCCCCAGAGAGCCCCTCCTTACATCAGGGTCCCCAGAGAGCCCCTCCTTACATCAGGGTCCCCAGAGAGCCCTCCTTACATCAGAGTCCCCAGAGAGCCTCCTCCTTACATCAGGGTCCCCAGAGAGCCCCTCCTTACATCAGGGTCCCCAGAGAGCCCCTCCTTACATCAGGGTCCCCAGAGAGCCCTCCTTACATCAGAGTCCCCAGAGAGCCCCCCACTTACATCAGGGTCCCCAGAGAGCCTCCCCTTACATCAGGGTCCCCAGAGAGCCTCCCCTTACATCAGGGTCCCCAGAGATCCTCCCCCTTACATCAGGGTCCCCAGAGAGCCCCTCCTTACATCAGGGTCCCCAGAGATCCTCCCCCTTACATCAGGGTCCCCAGAGAGCCTCCTCCTTACATCACAGTCCCCAGAGAGCCTCCTCCTTACATCAGAGTCCCCAGAGAGCCCTCCTTACATCAGGGTCCCCAGAGAGCCCTCCTTACATCAGAGTCCCCAGAGAGCCCTCCTTACATCAGAGTCCCCAGAGAGCCCTCCTTACATCAGAGTCCCCAGAGAGCCCCTCCTTACATCAGGGTCCCCAGAGAGCCCTCCTTACATCAGAGTCCCCAGAGAGCCCCCCACTTACATCAGGGTCCCCAGAGAGCCTCCTCCTTACATCAGGGTCCCCAGAGAGCCCCTCCTTACATCAGGGTCCCCAGAGAGCCTCCTCCTTACATCAGGGTCCCCAGAGAGCCCCTCCTTACATCAGGGTCCCCAGAAAGCCCCTCCTTACATCAGGGTCCCCAGAGAGCCCCTCCTTACATCAGGGTCCCCAGAGAGCCCTCCTTACATAAGAGTCCCCAGAGATCCTCCCCCTTACATCAGGGTCCCCAGAGAGCCCCCCTTACATCAGGGTCCCCAGAGAGCCTCCTCCTTACATCACAGTCCCCAGAGAACCCTCCTTACATCAGGGTCCCCAGAGAGCCTCCTCCTTACATCAGAGTCCCCAGAGAGCCTCCTCCTTACATCAGGGTCCCCAGAGAGCCTCCTCCTTACATCAGAGTCCCCAGAGAGCCCTCCTTACATCAGGGTCCCCAGAGAGCCCCTCCTTACATCAGAGTCCCCAGAGAGCCCTCCTTACATCAGAGTCCCCAGAGAGCCCTCCTTACATCAGAGTCCCCAGAGAGCCTCCTCCTTACATCAGAGTCCCCAGAGAGCCTCCTCCTTACACCAGGGTCCCCAGGGAGCCCTCCTTACATCAGGGTCCCCAGAGAGCCTCCTCCTTACATCAGGGTCCCCAGAGAGCCTCCTCCTTACATCAGAGTCCCCAGAGAGCCTCCTCCTTACATCAGAGTCCCCAGAGAGCCCTCCTTACATCAGAGTCCCCAGAGAGCCCTCCTTACATCAGAGTCCCCAGAGAGCCCTCCTTACATCAGAGTCCCCAGAGAGCCTCCTCCTTACATCAGAGTCCCCAGAGAGCCTCCTCCTTACACCAGGGTCCCCAGGGAGCCCTCCTTACATCAGGGTCCCCAGAGAGCCTCCTCCTTACATCAGGGTCCCCAGAGAGCCTCCCCCTTACATCAGGGTCCCCAGAGAGCCTCCTCCTTACATCAGAGTCCCCAGAGAGCCCCCCTTACATCAGGGTCCCCAGAGAGCCTCCTCCTTACATCAGAGTCCCCAGAGAGCCTCCTCCTTACATCAGGGTCCCCAGAGAGCCTCCTCCTTACATCAGAGTCCTCAGAGAGCCTCCCCCTTTCATCAGGGTACCCAGAGGGCTCCCCTTACATTAGGGTCCCCAGAGAGACTCCCCCTTAAATCTGGGTCCCCAGAGAGCCTCCTCCTTACATCAGAGTCCCCAGAGAGCCTCCTCCTTACATCAGAGTCCCCAGAGAGCCCCCTCCTTACATCAGGGTCCCCAGAGAGCCTCCTCCTTACATCAGGGTCCCCAGAGAGCCCCCTTACATCAGGGTCCCCAGAGAGCCCCCTTACATCAGGGTCCCCAGAGAGCCCTCCTTACATCAGAGTCCCCAGAGAGCCTCCTCCTTACATCAGAGTCCCCAGAGAGCCTCCTCCTTACACCAGGGTCCCCAGGGAGCCCTCCTTACATCAGGGTCCCCAGAGAGCCCCACTTACATCAGGGTCCCCAGAGAGCCTCCCCTTACATCAGGGTCCCCAGAGAGCCCCTCCTTACATCAGGGTCCCCAGAGAGCCTCCCCCTTACATCAGGGTCCCCAGAGAGCCTCCCCCTTACATCAGGGTCCCCAGAGAGCCCCTTCCTTACATCGGGGTCCCCAGAGATCCTCCCCCTTACATCAGGCTCTCCAGAGAGCCCCTCCTTACATCAGGGTCCCCAGAGAGCCTCCCCCTTACATCAGGGTCCCCAGAGAGCCCCCCTTACATCAGGGTCCCCAGAGAGCCCTCCTTACATCAGAGTCCCCAGAGAGCCTCCTCCTTACACCAGGGTCCCCAGGGAGCCCTCCTTACATCAGGGTCCCCAGAGAGCCCCCCTTACATCAGGGTCCCCAGAGAGCCTCCCCTTACATCAGGGTCCCCAGAGAGCCCCTCCTTACATCAGGGTCCCCAGAGAGCCTCCTCCTTACATCAGGCTCTCCAGAGAGCCCCTCCTTACATCAGGGTCCCCAGAGAGCCTCCTCCTTACATCAGGGTCCCCAGAGAGCCCCCTTACATCAGGGTCCCCAGAGAGCCCCCTTACATCAGGGTCCCCAGAGAGCCCCCTTACATCAGAGTCCCCAGAGAGCCTCCTCCTTACATCAGAGTCCCCAGAGAGCCCTCCTTACATCAGAGTCCCCAGAGAGCCTCCTCCTTACACCAGGGTCCCCAGGGAGCCCTCCTTACATCAGGGTCCCCAGAGAGCCCCCCTTACATCAGGGTCCCCAGAGAGCCTCCCCTTACATCAGGGTCCCCAGAGAGCCCCTCCTTACATCAGGGTCCCCAGAGATCCTCCCCCTTACATCAGGCTCTCCAGAGAGCCCCTCCTTACATCAGGGTCCCCAGAGAGCCTCCCCCTTACATCAGGGTCCCCAGAGAGCCCCCCTTACATCAGGGTCCCCAGAGAGCCTCCCCCTTACATCAGGGTCCTCAGAGGGCCCCTTCCTTACAATAATGTCCCCAGAGCCCCCCCTACATCAGGGCCCCCAGAGAACCCCCCTTACATCAGGGTCCCCAGGGAGCCCCCCCTCCTTACATCAGGGCCCCCAGAAACCCCCCTCCTTACATCACAGTCCCCAGACTGCTGCCCCCCCCCCCCCCCCTTCAAGAGGTTCCCCTGTACCTGGCTGGTGGAGATGGGAGGCGGTGATCAGCAGCTCTATGGTGTCCACAGGCAGGGAATCTCCATGAGGCTTGTAGTTCTTCTCCTGAGTGTATATAGTGGAGAGGGGAGGGGCCTCTGACCCAGGCACCAATCAGCAGTGTACAAGCAGAGCGACTCACTGAAAGTGATACCTGCCCGGGTCAGAGGCCCCTCCCCTCTTCTCTCCACTGTATACACTAACACTCGGGAAGAACTACAAGCTCCAGGGAGATCCCACCGCCCACAGGAACAATAGAGCTGCCCATCGCTGCCTCCCACCTCCCCCGACTGCATTCCAAAGGGCAAGCCAAAGGTGCAGGGGAGATGCCGGGTCTTGGGTCCCCCACAGTGGTAGAATGGCAGGGCCCAGTCACAAGTGTGACTGCAGCGACCCCTATAGTTCCGTCACTGGTGCAGCCCTCAAAAATTCCACTCACCTGCTCGCATTTTGCGAGTGGATTTTGAGGGCTGGCGAGCCATGGTTGGCTGGGAGCGGGGCGGGGGAGGAGCTCCGCCGGTAGGCGGGTTGTATGGGAATCCTTCGCCCAGCCCTCGCGGAGGAGAAGAGAGGGGAGGAGGCGGCCGGATCATCAGAGCCTGAGGAACATCACAGCTTTCATTTCAATAGCAGAGTGTTCCCGCCGATCGGTGTCACACACAGCCCCGCCCCCTGGTCCCCTGACTTTGATAGACAGATCACCCGTCCAATCACGAGTGACGTGTATCAAAGTCCCGGGACCAGGGGGCGGGGCTGTATGAAATGAAATGAAAGCTGTGATGTTCCTCTGCACTCTGATGATCCAGGCGGTGGTCCTCTTCATCTCCTCTGTTCCCCTGCATTGATGGAGACGGGTGGGCTGCATTGGTGGGCACAGATAGGCTACATTGATGGAGACGGGTGGGCTGCATTGGTGGGCACAGATAGGCTACATGGTGGGCACAGATAGGCTGCACTGACAGGCACAGATAGGCTGCATTGGTGGGCACAGATAGGCTGCACTGATGGGCACAGATAGGCTGCATTGGTGGGCACAGATAGGCTGTTCTGGTGGGCACAGATAGGCTGCACTGACGGGCACAGATAGGCTGCACCGACGGGCACAGTTAGGCTACATGATGGGCACAGATAGGCTACATGGTGGGCACAGATAGGCTGCACTGACGAGCACAGATAGGCTGCATTGGTGGGCACAGATAGGCTGCTCTGGTGGGCACAGATAGGTTGCACCGACAGGCACAGATAGGCTGCACTGATGGGCACAGATAGGCTGCATGGTGGGCACAGATAGGCTGCACGTATGGGCACAGATGGGCTGCATGGTGAGCACAGATAGGCCGCACTGACGGGCACAGATAGGCTGCACTGGTGGGCACAGATAGGCTGCACTGGTGGGCACAGATAGGCTGCTCTGGTGGGCACAGATAGGCTGCACTGACGGGCACAGATAGGCTGCACCAATGGGCACAGATAGGCTACATGATGGGCACAGATAGGCTGCAATGGTGGGCACAGATAGGCTACATGGTGGGCACAGATAGGCTGCACTGACGAGCACAGATAGGCTGCTCTGGTGGGCACAGATAGGCTGCATGGTGAGCACAGACAGGCTGCATGGTGAGCACAGACAGGCTGCATGGTGGGCACAGACAGGCTGCATGGTGGGCACAGATAGGCTGCACTGAGGGGCACAGATAGGCTGCACTGATGGGCACAGATAGGCTGCATTGGTGAGCACAGATAGGCTACATGGTGGGCACAGATAGGCTGCATTGGTGGGCACAGATAGGCTGCACCGATGGGCACAGATAGGCTACATGATGGGCACAGATAGGCTGCATTGGTGGGAACAGATAGGCTACATGGTGGGCACAGATAGGCTGCACTGACGAGCACAGATAGGCTGCATTGGTGGGCACAGATAGGCTGCTCTGGTGGGCACAGATAGGCTGCACTGACGGGCACAGATAGGCTGCACCGACGGGCACAGATAGGCTACATGATGGGCACAGATAGGCTGCATTGGTGGGCACAGATAGGCTGCACTGACGAGCACAGATAGGCTGCATTGGTGGGCACAGATAGGCTGCTCTGGTGGGCACAGATAGGCTGCACCGACAGGCACAGATAGGCTGCATGGTGGGCACAGATAGGCTGCACGGATGGGCACAGATAGGCAGCATGGTGAGCACAGATAGGCTGCACTGACGGGCACAGATAGGCTGCATTGGTGGGCACAGATAGGCTGCTCTGGTGGGCACAGATAGGCTGCACTGACGGGCACAGATAGGCTACATGATGGGCACAGATAGGCTGCATTGGTGGGCACAGATAGGCTACATGGTGGGCACAGATAGGCTGCATTGGTGGGCACAGATAGGCTGCTCTGGTGGGCACAGATAGGCTGCACTGACGGGCACAGATAGGCTGCACTGATGGGCACAGATAGGCTGCATGGTGGGCACAGATAGGCTGCACGGATGGGCACAGATGGGCTGCATGGTGGGCACAGATAGGCTGCACTGACGGGCACAGATAGGCTGCACTGATGGGCACAGATAGGCAGCATGGTGGGCACAGACAGGCTGCATGGTGGGCACAGATAGGCTGCACTGATGAGCACAGACAGGCTGCATGGTGAGCACAGATAGGCTGCATGGTGGGCACAGATAGGCTGCACTGAGGGGCACAGATAGGCTGCATGGTGGGCACAGATAGGCTACATGGTGGGCACAGATAGGCTGCACTGACAAGCACAGATAGGCTGCATTGGTGGGCACAGATAGGCTGCTCTGGTGGGCACAGATAGGCTGCACTGACGGGCACAGATAGGCTGCACCGACGGGCACAGATAGGCTACATGATGGGCACAGATAGGCTGCATTGGTGGGCACAGATAGGCTACATGGTGGGCACAGATAGGCTGCACTGACGAGCACAGATAGGCTGCATTGGTGGGCACAGATAGGCTGCTCTGGTGGGCACAGATAGGCTGCACTGAGGGGCACAGATAGGCTGCACCGACAGGCACAGATAGGCTGCACTGATGGGCACAGATAGGCTGCATGGTGGGCACAGATAGGCAACATGGTGGGCACAGACAGGCTGCATGGTGAGCACAGATAGGCTGCATTGTGGGCACAGATAGGCTGCATGGTGGGCACAGATAGGCTGCACTGACAGGCACAGATAGGCTGCATTGGTGGGCACAGATAGGCTACATAGTGGGCACAGATAGGCTGCACTGACGAGCACAGATAGGCTGCATTGGTGGGCACAGATAGGCTGCTGTGGTGGGCACAGATAGGCTGCACTGACGGGCACAGATAGGCTGCACCGACAGGCACAGATAGGCTGCACTGATGGGCACAGATAGGCTGCACTGATGGGCACAGATAGGCTGCACGGATGGGCACAGATGGGCTGCACTGACGGGCACAGATAGGCTGCACTGACGGGCACAGATAGGCTGCACTGATGGGCACAGATAGGCAGCATGGTGGGCACAGACAGGCTGCATGGTGAGCACAGACAGGCTGCATGGTGAGCACAGATAGGCTGCATGGTGGGCACAGATAGGCTGCACTGAGGGGCACAGATAGGCTGCATGGTGGGCACAGATAGGCTGCATTGGTGGGCACAGATAGGCTACATGGTGGGCACAGATAGGCTGCACTGACGAGCACAGATAGGCTGCATTGGTGGGCACAGATAGGCTGCTCTGGTGGGCACAGATAGGCTGCACTGACGGGCACAGATAGGCTGCACCGACGGGCACAGATGGGCTGCACCGACGGGCACAGATAGGCAGCATGGTGGGCACAGACAGGCTGCATGGTGGGCACAGATAGGCTGCACTGAGGGGCACAGATAGGCTGCACTGACAGGCACAGATAGGCTACATAGTGGGCACAGATAGGCTGCACTGACGAGCACAGATAGGCTGCATTGGTGGGCACAGATAGGCTGCTCTGGTGGGCACAGATAGGCTGCACTGACGGGCACAGATAGGCTGCACCGACGGGCACAGATAGGCTACATGATGGGCACAGATAGGCTGCATTGGTGGGCACAGATAGGCTACATGGTGGGCACAGATAGGCTGCACTGATGAGCACAGATAGGCTGCATTGGTGGGCACAGATAGGCTGCTCTGGTGGGCACAGATAGGTTGCACTGACGGGCACAGATAGGCTGCACCGACGGGCACAGATAGGCTGCACTGATGGGCACAGATAGGCTGCATGGTGGGCACAGATAGGCAGCATGGTGGGCACAGACAGGCTGCATGGTGAGCACAGATAGGCTGCATGGTGGGCACAGATAGGCTGCACTGAGGGGCACAGATAGGCTGCATGGTGGGCACAGATAGGCTGCACTGACGGGCACAGATAGGCTGCATTGGTGGGCACAGATAGGTTACATGGTGGGCACAGATAGGCTGCACTGACGAGCACAGATAGGCTGCATTGGTGGGCACAGATAGGCTGCATAGTGGGCACAGATAGGCTGCACAGTGGGCACAGATAGGCTGCACTGAGGGGCACAGATAGGCTGCATGGTGGGCACAGATAGGCAGCACTGATGAGCACAGATAGGCTGCATTGGTGGGCAGAGATAGGCTGCTCTGGTGGGCACAGATAGGCTGCACTGACGGGCACAGATAGGCTGCACCGACGGGCACAGATAGGCTGCACTGATGGGCACAGATAGGCTGCATGGTGGGCACAGATAGGCTGCACGGATGGGCACAGATGGGCTGCATGGTGGGCACAGATAGGCTGCACTGACGGGCACAGATAGGCTGCACTGACGGGCACAGATAGTCTGCACTGATGGGCACAGATAGGCAGCATGGTGGGCACAGACAGGCTGCATGGTGAGCACAGATTGGCTGCATGGTGGGCACAGATAGGCTGCACTGAGGGGCACAGATAGGCTGCATGGTGGGCACAGACAGGCTGCATGGTGGGCACAGATAGGCTGCACTGATGGGCACAGATGGGCTGCATGGTGGGCACAGATAGGCTGCATGGTGGGCACAGATAGGCTGCACTGACGGGCACAGATGGGCAGCATGGTGGGCACAGATAAAGTTGTTGTTAATATTTATTTTTACAACTTAATTCTGCATAAAACATTTAAGTGTCATTTCATGAGATCATTTATGAGGGCGTGTTTAGGAGTGGAATTAGGGGCGGGGCTGGGTAGGGGTCGGGTGGGGCATCTGATGGCGAGTAACCCTTGAGGCCTGGCTAGTAGCTCAGGACTTGACATTTTGAGCCCTGTATATACTGTATAGACTCTTCTCTATTATTAGCAATAAGGGCGGAGCTGGGAACGTCTCTATATGTGAACAATCCGGTGTGTCTGGGTGGGAGTGGCCTCCATGTGTCAATGTAACACGGCACTCAATGTACTCAATGTGGCCTCACACCCTCCAATTACTGTCAGGGTGTACCCCACCCACCCCCCTGGCAGCTCGGCACGTCACTTCTTCATTCATTCTTTCCCTTTAGTATTATTGATGTGAATGGTATAGAGGACTTTGCTGTCCCATATTTTGATCCTCGTATGTAATGTGGAGATCTGTATGTTGGGGGAAGGGATTGGAGCATTATAAAATGTATTCCCAACCCATAGACTTGTACTGAGAGGGGGGAGCAGTAAAACTGCAGTCACTGTGTGTAAAGAGAAAACCTGCTGCCCCCCCCCATACATAGATTAAGATGGAGTCCACTCTACATTCCAGGATCTGTCTGGATATACGGGGTGCCTGGCTGTTATGCTGCTCCTCTGGCTTCAGCCAATTCTAAAGATGACCAGGGCAGGGAGTCCTGACAGCCATCATACAAGGTGAGGCTGCACTTCCTCTGCCAGCTCAGTGCCCCAGAATGTACTGCGACTATAGACAGCCAGGAACCTGGCATTTTCAGAAGGCGATCAGTCCCAGGTTCTCCATTTCGGGCTCCCTGTGACATGTCAGACTTGTGATGAGGAACAGACCGATGATCAGGTTCTAACTCAGTCTTCTTGTTTTCTCTTAGTGGTGGAGCCGGCCACGAAAAATCAGAGTGAGTAAAATATGGACCATTTGTATTCTTCCTGGCCTCCACTAAGGTCTGTACCCTTCCTATGGCTTCCTCCCACCTCAATTCCAGCCTTCTCTTCCCCCTCCATCCCAGCCTCCACTCCCTGCTTTCCTCCTTCCCAGCCTCCACTACCTTCTCCTCACTGCTTTCCTCCATCCCAGCCTCCACTACCTTCTCCTTACTGCTTTCCTCCTTCCCAACCTCCACTACCTTCTCCTCACTGCTTTCCTCCTTCCCAGCCTCAACTGCCTCCTCCCACCTCAATCGCCTCCTCTACTATCCACTGCCTTCTCTTCCCCCTCCATCATAGCCTCAACTGCCTCTTCTCCCCTCCACTGCCTCCACCCACCTCCATTCCAGCCTTCTCTTCCCCCTCCATCCCAGCCTCCACTACCTTCTCCTACCCGCTTTCCTCCATCCCAGCCTTCACTACCTTCTCCTCCCAGCTTTCCTCCATTCCAGCCTTCATTACCTTCTCCTCCCTGCATTCCTCCATCCCAGCCTTCACTACCTTCTCCTCCCTGCATTCCTCCATCCCAGCCTTCACTACCTTCTCCTCCCTGCATTCCTCCATCCCAGCCTTCACTACCTTCTCCTCCCTGCATTCCCCCATCCCAGCCTTCACTACCTTCTCCTCCCTGCATTCCTCCATCCCAGCCTCCACTACCTTCTCCTCCCAGCTTTCCTCCATTCCAGCCTCCACTACCTTCTCCTCCCTGCATTCCTCCATCCCAGCCTTCATTACCTTCTCCTTCCTGCTTTCCTCCATCCCAGCCTTCACTACCTTCTCCTCCCTGCATTCCTCCATCCCAGCCTTCACTACCTTCTCCTCCCTGCATTCCTCCATTCCAGCCTCCACTACCTTCTCCTCCCTGCATTCCTCCATCCCAGCCTTCACTACCTTCTCCTCCCTGCATTCCTCCATCCCAGCCTTCACTACCTTCTCCTCCCTGCATTCCTCCATCCCAGCTTTCACTACCTTCTCCTCCCTGCATTCCTCCATCCCAGCCTTCACTACCTTCTCCTCCCTGCATTCCTCCATCCCAGCCTTCACTACCTTCTCCTTCCTGCTTTCCTCCATCCCAGCCTTCACTACCTTCTCCTCCATCCCAGCCTCAACTGCCTCTTCTCCCCTCCACTGCCTCCACCCACCTCCATTCCAGCCTTCTCTTTCCCCTCCATCCCAGCCTCCACTACCCTCTCCTCCCCGCTTTCCTCCATCCCAGCCTTTACTACCTTCTCCTTCCTGCTTTCCTCCATCCCAGCCTTCACTACCTTCTCCTCCCTGCATTCCTCCATCCCAGCCTTCACTAACTTCTCCTCCATCCCAGACTCAACTGCCTCTTCTCCCCTCCACCCACCTCCATTTCAGCCTTCTCTTCCCCCTCCATCCCAGCCTCAACTGCCTCCTCCCACCTCAATCACCCCCCCCCCCAAGCCTTCTCTGCATCCTCCTCTACACTTTGCTCTTAACCTCATTCCAGTCTCTTTTATATGGAGTTTCCTTTCCTACTGAGCACACTAGCCCCTGAGGCTACATTGTGGAGCCTCCTAATGATTGCCCGTTCTTTCTACATCCTCAGGATTGAGATGCCATGCCTGTATGTCCCCACCCACATGTAAAATACGCAATGAAGTAGAATGTCGCAGTGATCAGGACACCTGTCAGAGGACACACATGCCCATAACGGATCCGAGCGGCAATGAGAACAGAAACAACTACTATGCTAGCACCAGTGAGGGTATTATAGGTAAGCTCCCATTTCAAACACCAATCACTGTACAACAATCTAATCTTCCTCCAGACCATATCCCAACTCAACCACCATCAATATCGAGCTCCGTAGCCCCACCCTCACCACCACCAATAGCGAGCTTCATATCCCAACCCTCACCACCACCAATAGCAAGCTTCGTATCCCAACCTCACCACCACCAATACCGAGCTCTGTATCCCTACCCACACCACCAGTACCGAGCTCCGTATCCCAACCCTCACCACCACCAATACCGAGCTCCGTATCTCAACCTCACCACCACCAATACCGAGCTCTGTATCCCAACCTCACCACCACCAATACCGTGCTCCGTATCCCAACCTCACCACCACCAATACCGAGCTCTGTATCCCAACCCTCACCACCAGTACCGAGCTCCGTATCCCAACCCTCACCACCACCAATACCGAGCTCCGTATCTCAACCTCACCACCACCAATACCGAGCTCCGTATCCCAACCTCACCACCACCAATACCGTGCTCCGTATCCCAAGCCTCACCACCACCAATACCGAGCTCCGTATCCCAACCTCACCACCACCAATACCGAGCTCCGTATCCCAACCCTCACCACCAACAATACCAAGCTCTGTATCCCAACCCTCACCACCACCAATAGCGAGCTCCGTATCCCAACCCTCACCACCACCAATACCGAGCTCCGTATCCCAACCTCACCACCACCAATACCGAGCTCCGTATCCCAACCCTCACCACCAACAATACCAAGCTCTGTATCCCAACCCTCACCACCACCAATAGCGAGCTCCGTATCCCAACCCTCACCACCACCAATAGCAAGCTTCGTATCCCAACCTCACCACCACCAATACCGAGCTCTGTATCCCAACCCTCACCACCAGTACCGAGCTCCGTATCCCAACCCTCACCACCACCAATACCGAGCTCCGTATCTCAACCTCACCACCACCAATACCGAGCTCTGTATCCCAACCTCACCACCACCAATACCGTGCTCCGTATCCCAACCTCACCACCACCAATACCGAGCTCTGTATCCCAACCCTCACCACCAGTACCGAGCTCCGTATCCCAACCCTCACCACCACCAATACCGAGCTCCGTATCTCAACCTCACCACCACCAATACCGAGCTCCGTATCCCAACCTCACCACCACCAATACCGTGCTCCGTATCCCAAGCCTCACCACCACCAATACCGAGCTCCGTATCCCAACCTCACCACCACCAATACCGAGCTCCGTATCCCAACCCTCACCACCAACAATACCAAGCTCTGTATCCCAACCCTCACCACCACCAATAGCGAGCTCCGTATCCCAACCCTCACCACCACCAATACCGAGCTCCGTATCCCAACCTCACCACCACCAATACCGAGCTCCGTATCCCAACCTCACCACCACCAATACCAAGCTCTGTATCCCAACCCTCACCACCTATACCAAGCTCCGTATCCCAACCTTGCCACCAATACCAAGCTCCGTATCCCAACCCTCACCACCACCGATACCGAGCTCTGTATCCCAAACCTCATCACCAATACCGAGCTCCGTATTCTAACCTCACCACCACTAATACCGAGCTCTGTATCCCAACCCTCACCACCACCAATAGCGAGCTTCATATCCCAACCTCACCACCACCAATACCGAGCTCTGTATCCCGACCCTCACCACCACCAATAGAGAGCTCCGTATCCCAACCCTCACCACCACCAATACCGAGCTCTGTATCCCAAACCTCATCACCAATACCGAGCTCCGTATCCTAACCTCACCACCACTAATACCGAGCTCTGTATCCCAACCCTCACCACCACCAATAGCGAGCTTTATATCCCAACCTCACCACCACCAATACCGAGCTCTGTATCCCGACCCTCACCACCAACCATGAGCCCTATATCCCAATCCTCACCATCAATACCAAGCTCCATATCCCAACCCAGCTACCAATACCAAGCTCAATATCCCAACCCCTCCCCACCAATGCCAAGCTTTGTATCACAACCCTCACCACCAACACCGAGCTCTATATACCAACCCTCGCCACCAATACTGAGCTCTGTATCCCAACCCTCACCCCCAACACTGAGCTCCATATCATAACCTTCACCACCAACACAGAGCTCCATATCCAAACCCTCACCACCAACACGAGCTTCATATGCCAATCCCCATCACCACCACTGATCTCCATATCCCACCCCATCACTGCCACTGATCTCCATATCCGAACCCATCACTGCCACTGATCTCCATATCCCACCCCACCACCAATACTGAGCTCCATAACACAATCCTGCCACCAATACCAAACTCCATAACCCAACCCTACCACCAGTCTCCATATATCCCAAGCCCACCACCAATCTCCATATATCCCAACTTCCACCATCTCTATCATACCCCAAGAGAAACCACCCACATCTATGTATTCTCCATCCTTCCACCATATCCCAACCCCCCCCCCCCCAACCACAAACCACCAACATCCACCTATTTTCTATCCTTCCACAATATCTCGACCCACATCCACTTATTCTCTATCCTTCCACCATATTCCAACTCCATCAACCAGTACCCACTCACCTCCACTTATTCGCCCTCCTTCCACCATATCTCAACCCCGCCTACCAGGAAACACCCACATCTACTTATTCTCAATCCTTACACCATATCCCAAACCCCGCCAAGAAGGACCGACCCACATTTACGGTACTTATTCTCCATACTTCCATTCCGCCATATCCCGACCCCTGCCAACCAGGACCCACCCAGATCCGTTTATTCTCCATGTTTCCACCATATCCCGACCCCCGCCTACCAGGACCCAAGCACATCCACTTATTCTCCATACTTCCACCACATGCCAACCCCCGTCTATCAGGACCCACCCGAACCACGTATTCTCCATACTTCCACCATAACCTCATCCTCGCCAAACAGGACCCACCCACCTCCACTTATTCTCCATACTTCTGCATTATCCCGCCAGACAGGAAACACCAACATCATCTGGTTCTCCATAATTCCACCAACTAGATTTTACAATCCACATCAAATCCACTAAAATCTCCTCCAACACATACTGTACACTGTACCCCCCCCCCCCATACCTCCTTCACCAACACACACAGTGTACCCCATACCTTCACCTAAACACACACTGTACCCACATACCTCCTCCCTCTCCACACACACACTAAACCCCCTCACCTCCCCCCCACACACATTGTACCCCCATACCCCAAACATTGTTCACTGACTCTTCATGGCTCCTCCTTATTTCCTTCCAGTTTTGGAGCGTTTGTGTACAACGAAAAAACGATGTGAGAACGCCAAGAAGAGGATGCTGAGCCGTATGTCTGTAGATTGCTGCCAGGGGCCGCTCTGCAATTCCTGAGACCATCACCAGGAGGCGACAGACAAGAATGTCCCCAACTCATAAAACATTCTATACAATAAAAGATTTCAATACCCAGAGATCAGTAATTGTCTTCAATGGGGCATTATACAGGAAGTGGTATTGTGCAGAGTCCATACATACGTGTATCGCTACCCCCACCCCCCCACCCGCAGGAGCCCCGGGTGAACATGGTTATCTCCCACCCTGCACAGCCAGGCACATGAATTTTTCTAGCAGCTTTGTTTTTTTTTTTTTATTTAGGGGGCTTAAGCTTGGATGGGGAAGAGTTGTTACAGGAAGTTCACTTGATCAGTAAGAAATCAACTATATACATCCGGTATATACACACTTCTCCTCTTCTACCTCCAGCACAGACTTGCCTGTAGAACTACAACTCCCAGGATCAGCTAGCACTTTGAGGATGGTCTGACAAGAGCGTGTTCAGGCCATAGAAAATTCCCTTTGCGGGCAGGGACCGCGGCCCCCTTGTAATGTAGCAATAATAGAGGCCTTACCTGTGGCTACTGCTCCCAGTACCCCCTCTTCAGGCATTGCTAGCCCACCTGGCTGCAGCTGTCCCTTTCACTAGACCTCCTGGCTACTTCTCCACAGTCCTCCTAGACTGACTCTGCATCCATCCATGACTGCCTGCACCCAGTCCCTTCAGGCATGCCTCTCAGTCCTCTGATTGTAATACTCACCAGCCCTCCTGGCTGTCTACCTCCCTGGAGATTTGCCCGGCAGTGTCCTCCTGTTGTCCTCTCCTTGCTCCCATGCCTCCTGGTCAGGATCCCTTGCTGTGTCTCTTCCACACCCAAGCTCAGTCCTGAGTTCACCCCCCTAGACTAGGGGGTTACTCTCAAAGGCCTCTGACAGCCTAACACTGCGTCTCCATCTTTCACCCAAACTCACACCACCCCAGCTGGGCTGACGCTGAGTATTTGAGGGGGGCCTGCCCCCTGCCAACCCTTCTGTTGGGGAATGGCCAGGGTCCTCAGAAGACTCCAGCCAGCTCCTCCTAGACCCCTCTCAACTGCTTCTGGAATCTTCTCCAAGTTTCCAGCAAGCAGGGAGGAGTTACCAGAGAAGCTGCTGCTGAGTCATCCAGGCCTACCGGAGTCACTCACTCAAACCAGAAAAACACACAGGCTGGACTGCCAACCAAGCCTGAAAATGTACCTGACCTAATAAAACCATTTATCACTTAGCACTCTAGCTACGCTGGGCGGTGCTACACTAACCCCCCCCCCCAACATCCAGCCTGTCCCCATGGCTGGGAATTTACAAAAAGGGTGCTCCTCCTGAGCTCAGGCACAAGGGCATCCCATAAAAAGACCGTTTTGGAAGAGGGAAAGGGAACAAACTGGGAAGGGGCTATGGTACAAATAATGCTAAAAATAATGCAGTGCGTATAAAAACAAAAAAATTCCATAAGTTGGTGAATCAATGATGACAAAAATGTGTCAAACAAAAATCCAACGAAAAAACATCCGGGAAATAGTTTACAAGGTTGTGCAAAATCAAGTGTTCAGAAAGTGAGCAAAATCCACCATGTGATCCACCACCCAGTGCAAGATGGACTTTTACCAGAGTTGCAGGACTCTATTACGGAGTCAAATGCGCACAGGTGTCCCCATCAGAGTGTCCCTTTACATCAGGTGTCCCCATCAGAGTGTCCCTTTACATCAGGTGTCCCCATCACAGTGCCCCTTTACATCAGGTGCCCCCATCAGAGTGTCCCTTTACATCAGGTGTCCCCATCACAGTGCCCCTTTACATCAGGTATCCCCATCAGAGTGTCCCTTTACATCAGGTGTCCCCATCACAGTGCCCCTTTACATCAGGTGTCCCCATCAGAGTGTCCCTTTACATCAGGTGTCCCCATCACAGTGCCCCTTTACATCAGGTGTCCCCATCAGAGTGTCCCTTTACATCAGGTGTCCCCATCACAGTGCCCCTTTACATCAGGTGTCCACAGAGTGCCCCTTTACATCAGGTGTCCACAGAGTGCCCCTTTACATCAGGTGTCCACAGAGTGCACCCTTACATCAGGTGGTCCCATCTCAGTGTCACCTTATATCAGGTGGTCCCATCAGAGTGTCCTTTTACATCAGGTGTCCCCATCACAGTGCCCCTTTACATCAGGTGTCCCCATCACAGTGCCCCTTTACATCAGGTGTCCCCATCACAGTGCCCCTTTACATCAGGTGTCCCCATCAGAGTGTCCCTTTACATCAGGTGTCCTCATCACAGTGCCCCTTTACATCAGGTGTCCCCATCAGAGTGTCCCTTTACATCAGGTGTCCCCATCACAGTGCCCCTTTACATCAGGTGTCCCCATCACAGTGCCCCTTTACATCAGGTGTCCCCATCACAGTGCCCCTTTACATCAGGTGTACCCATCACAGTGCCCATTTACATCAGGTGCCCCCATCAGAGTGTCCCTTTACATCAGGTGTCCTCATCACAGTGCCCCTTTACATCAGGTGTCCCCATCACAGTGCCCCTTTACATCAGGTGTCCCCATCACAGTGCCCCTTTACATCAGGTGTCCCCATCACAGTGCCCCTTTACATCAGGTGTCCTCATCACAGTGCCCCTTTACATCAGGTGTCCCCATCACAGTGCCCCTTTACATCAGGTGTCCCCATCACAGTGCCCCTTTACATCAGGTGTCCCCATCAGAATGTCCCTTTACATCAGGTGTCCCCATCACAGTGCCCCTTTACATCAGGTGTCCACAGAGTGCACCCTTACATCAGGTGTCCCCATCAGAGGGTCCCTTTACATCAGGTGTCCCCATCACAGTGCCCCTTTACATCAGGTGTCCACAGAGTGCACCCTTACATCAGGTGGTCCCATCTCAGTGTCACCTTACATCAGGTGGTCCCATCAGAGTGTCCCTTTACATCAGGGGTCCCCATCACAGTGCCCCTTTACATCAGGGCCCACGTCACAGTGCCCCTTTACATCACAGCACCCCTTTACATCAGGGGTTCCCATCACAGTGCCATGTTACATTAGGTATTCCTGTCAGTGTGTCCCTTTACATCAGGGGTCCCCATCACAGTTCCCCTTTACATCAGGGGCCCCCATCACAGTGCCCCTTTACATCAGGGGTCCCCATCACAGTGCCCTGTTACATTAGGTATTCCTGTCAGAGTGCCCCTTACATCAGGTGTCCCCATCAGAGTGTCCCCTTAAAATAAAATGTGCCCATCAGCATGCCCCTTATTTTATGTTAGGGGCTCTCTGGTGGGTACATTTTACATTAAGGGGCATGCTGATGGGAATATTTTCTTGTGCCTGTGACAGACTCACCCGGGACAGAGGCTTTTGGAGGGGACTGAATGCTAGCCTCATGCCTACCGATTATGGGCCCTGGCATTTGGGGGAACGGTGCTCTTTGTGAGCTGTATGCCTGGGGACCCTGGAGGTGGCATTACTTTGGATTCAGGTCCATATCCCCCCAGACTCGGTCCATATCACACAGACTCTGGGGACCCTGTATTTGCCATATTAGAAATAGTGACTGATTCATACTGTTGGGACAAATACTGTTAGGAGATGTTATTATCATGAACTCCAGCCACCCGTCTAATGTAAATGGGTCTAGTCTGGCTTACCACAGCTTCTAAGAGTATTCCACACATTGTTGTTTGTGATAATTAACCCTGAGTTGATGTTTATGGTAATGTGTATTGAATAGTCAGTAAGCTAGGAGACGTAAAGTCTTAAACCTAAAGGTCATATCTCTGAGTCACCTAGTCTGGGTCAATAATTAGATAATTAGGTCATGTTAATTAGGTTCTGGGTACAGTTTTATTGTAAGTCTGCTATATATATTTTTTTGTGTGTCATCTCAAATAAAAACAGTCCATGTTAGCAGTGAAACAAGTCTCGTTTTGTTTTGTGCCTGGGAGCGGTTGGAATATCTGATATTTATATTCAGACTGGGAGGAAGTGGTATATGACGGAAGCACTCAAGTGGAGTGTGGGACGTTCTGTGACAGTGCCCATCAGCATGCCCCTTAACATAAAATGCACCCATCAGAGTGAACCTTGATAAAATAAGGGGCATGCTGATGGGCACATTTTATGTTAAGGGGCACTCTGATGTGTGCAATGTATCAGTGTATAGAGAATTGCCCCCCAGTGATTACTATGGTAACACACCACCCTGGAGATCTAGGCTCTGCCCCTCGGAAGGTGTGGGGAACCACAGGAGCTGTCCAGTCCAAGCACTTTTCAGAAGTTCCCCGACACTTCCACCTCCCCAAGGCCTGGATTATATTTGTATATTGAATGGAGAATGTCATAGGGGTTAATGTTTAGAACTGCAGTACATAGAAAGGAGGGTGAGGGAACACAGGACACTCCAAATCTCACAGATCTCAGGCCTGGTCTCTGTACGACCACAGAAGGGTCTCCCTGTCCTCAGTAGTCTAGGTTTCAGCGGTATCATGGTGGACATCTGAGAAGGTTCCCTTGGGCAGTCACTCACCTCTTCTACTATGTGGGGCCCCAGGGACTCCCCTATTTCTAGAGTAACTTACATATTCTCTATACGTAGTCCAACATTGTAGAAGATGACCTCTCAACACCTAACCCACCTGAGCAGAGGCCTCGGGAAGAGAACCCCCTACAAAGGTCAGTCCCAGATACTAGTCACCTCACCAGGACCAGTGGTTGGCTGATATAGTCACAATGCAGAATGGTAACCCTGCTGACCTACTTGGAGCCCATCAGTGGCTAGGAGGACCAGTCAGCACTGTGGGGTTGGGAACCCTCAGATGTAAAGGGGGACCTTGGGTGGTCCTCAGCCTTACTACTCATTGTAAGGACAAAAACACTAAAAAGTCACATACTGCCTCTGCCAGGGTCCATACTGTCTGGGAAAATTTAAGCTTCTACCTATAAGCATATATTTTCTTTGCGCTTAAAAGCACAAATACAGCTCTCTTATATAATGATGGGAAAGCGCGCTTGTATGTCTCCAAGTAACACAAACAGATGCTGGTATCACGTTGAGCTCAGCCGAATCCTCCAGGGAATAGCCAACTCCCTTTATTTATACTAAAAACATGGATAATAAAAGAAGGTGGTGGCTTCAGAATCAGCCAGACACTTGTATTCATTCAAAAGAACCAATTACACACATGTATATATTCAAATAGAAATACAGTAGTGATGTGTGCAGATGGTGGAGTTCAGAGCCATGCGGTGAGCACATGGCTATGAACACAATCGTGTGCACACTCCCACCTCTATTATGGCTCAGTGGGCCATGATTTTGTATGGTTATGCTATGGTTCCCATGTACGCAGATCTGCTTACTTGGGAGTTAAGATGCGGTCGCCATAGAGTGGCCAGTCTCTTGGTGAGGCATAAAGGAACATCCTTAAAAGAGAAAACAGATCTGCCGTGTCCACGGGAAGGTTTCTGCAGCCAATGGTCTTCCACCAACTGTGTGAATACCCTCACATGAGCGTATTACAGCAAAACTGACACTGGGGGACATCTGACAACCATACATTAATAACAATCTCCACAACGATACAATATAGCACACATATATACAAAGCTCCTATTGTCTTCCACCACCACCACCCAGGTCAGCTGAAGTGTACAATCGTCACCTCCTCTTTTGATAACATATAATAGTCTGTCCTCCACGTGTAGGTGGTACGTGTCCATGCTCATCCTGAAGAACATCAGACACACCCAGGGTGGGGCATTAATTAAGGAGGGTGGAGGCTGCTCATTAGATATATAAGATCTCCGAGTCATCATCCTGCAATCACAACATGAAGGCGATCGTACTGAGCGTGCTGCTGGCCATCGTCCTGATTCAGGGTAAGAGATACTGGGGATAGAAGGATAGTACAATGGACAATAGACAGGAATAGGGGAGGACAGATGGGGGGGTGATGGACGACGGACGGTATTAGTAACGCATACATGGGGGTGATGGACAATAATTTGGGGGTAAACATGAGGGTGATGGACAATAATAGTGAGGTACACGTGGGGGCGGGGCGATAGACAATAGACTATAACTGTGGCATACACATTGGGGTGATTATTATTATTATACAGGATTTATATGGCGCCAACAGTTTATGCAGCACTTTATAATGTAGAGGGGGCACAATTACAGTTCAATACGGGAGGGCCCGGCTCGTAGAGCTTACATTCTAAACGGAGGGGGTGGTGGTACAAAAGGTAATAGATGCGGGGAATGATTTGATGGGGGTGGCTCGGGGACAGTTGAGTTATCAGGGATCTCCTAAAGGTGGACAGGTTAGGGGCTGATCGGATATACTGGGGCAGGGAATTCCAGAGGATGGGAGAGGCTCTGGAGAAGTCCTGGAGGTGGACAGGTTAGGGGCCGATCGGATATACGGGGCAGGGAGTTCCAGAGGATGGGAGAGGCTCTAGAGAAGTCCTGAAGGTGGACAGGTTAGGGGCTGATCGGATAAACCAGGGCAGGGAGTTCCAGAGGATGGGAGAGGCTCTGGGGAAGTCCTGAAGGTGGACAGGTTATGGGCTGATCGGATATAAAGGGGCAGGGAATTCCAGAGGATGGGAGAAGCTCTGGAGAAGTCCTAAAGGTGGATAGGTTATGGGCTGATCGGATATACCGGGGCAGAGAGTTCCAGAGGATGGGAGAGGCTCTGGAGAAGTCCTGAAGGCAAGCATGAGAGGAGGTAACAAGGGAGATAGAGAGCAGGAGGTCCTGGGAGGAGCGGAGGGGACAATTTGGGTGATATCTGCAGATGAGGTTGGTGATGTAGATGTTGTGGGTGGCCTTGTATGTTGTGGTTAGCATTTTGAATTGTATACGGTGGGGGAGGGTAAGCCAGTGAAGGGATTGGCAGAGAGGGGCGGCAGTCACCGATCGGTTATTGAGGTGTATTAGTCTAGCAGCAGCATTCTTAATAGACTGAAAGGGGGAGGAGCCTGTGTAAGGGTCGGCCATTAAGAAGAGAGTTGGAGATGAAGGATAGATGGTAATATTGGGGTATACATGGGAGTGATGGACAATAGATGATAATATTGGGGTACACATGGGAGTGATGGACAATAGATAGTAATATTGGGTTACACATGGGAGTGATGGACAATAGATGGTAATATTGGGGTACACATGGGAGTGATGGACAATAGATGGTAATATTGGGTTACACATGGGAGTGATAGACAATAGATGGTGATATTGGGGTACACATGGGAGTGATAGACAATAGATGGTAATATTGGGGTACACATGGGAGTGATAGACAATAGATGATAATATTGGGGTACACATGGGAGTGATAGACAATAGATGGTAATATTGGGTTACACATGGGAGTGATAGACAATAGATGGTGATATTGGGGTACACATGGGAGTGATAGACAATAGATGGTAATATTGGGGTACACATGGGAGTGATAGACAATAGATGATAATATTGGGGTACACATGGGAGTGATAGACAATAGATGATAATATTGGGGTACACATGGGAGTGATGGACAATAGATAGTAATATTGGGTTACACATGGGAGTGATGGACAATAGATGGTAATATTGGGTTACACATAGGTGTGATGGACAATAGATGGTAATATTGGGGTACACATGGGAATGATAGACAATAGATGGTAATATTGGGGTACACATGGGAGTGATGGACAACAGATGGTAATGTTGGGGTACAACGGGTGTGATGGACAACAGATGGTAATATTGGGTTACACATGGGAGTGATGGACAATAGATGGTAATATTGGGTTACACATAGGTGTGATGGACAATAGATGGTAATATTGGGGTACACATGGGAATGATAGACAATAGATGGTAATATTGGGGTACACATGGGAGTGATGGACAACAGATGGTAATGTTGGGGTACAACGGGTGTGATGGACAACAGATGGTAATATTGGGTTACACATGGGAGTGATGGACAATAGATGGTAATATTGGGTTACACATAGGTGTGATGGACAATAGATGGTAATATTGGGGTACACATGGGAATGATAGACAATAGATGGTAATATTGGGGTACACATGGGAGTGATGGACAACAGATGGTAATGTTGGGGTACAACGGGTGTGATGGACAACAGATGGTAATATTGGGTTACACATGGGAGTGATGGACAATAGATGGTAATATTGGGGTACACTTGGGAGTGATAGACAATAGATGGTAATATTGGGTTACACATGGGAGTGATAGACAATAGATGGTAATATTGGAGTACACATGGGTGTGATGGACAATAGATGGTAATATTGGAAAACACATAGGAGTGATGGACAATAGATGGTAATGTTGGGTTACACATTGGAGTGATAGACAATAGATGGTAATATTGGGGTACACATGGGTGTGATGGACAATAGATGATAATATTGGGTTACACATGGGTGTGATGGACAATAGATGGTGATATTGGGGTACACATGGGAGTGATGGACAATAGATGGTAATATTGGGTTACACATGGGAGTGATAGACAATAGATGGTAATATTGGAGTACACATGGGAGTGATGAACAATAGATGGTAATATTGGGTTACACATGGGTTTGATAGACAATAGATGGTAATATTGGGGGTACACGTGGGTGTGATAGACAATAGATGGTAATATTGGGGGTACACGTGGGTGTGATGGACAATAGATGGTAATATTGGGGGTACACGTGGGTGTGATAGACAATGGATGGTAATATTGGGTTACACATGGGTGTGATGGACAATAGATGGTAATATTGGGTTACACATGGGAGTGATGGACAATAGATGGTAATATTGGGGTACACATGGGTGTGATAGACAATAGATGGTGATATTGGGGTACACATGGGTGTGATGGACAATAGATGGTAATATTGGGTTACACATGGGAGTGATGGACAATAGATGGTAATATTGGGTTACACATGAGAGTGATGGACAATAGATGGTAATATTGGGTTACACATGGGAGTGATGGACAACAGATGGTAATGTTGGGGTACAACGGGTGTGATGGACAACAGATGGTAATATTGGGTTACACATGGGAGTGATGGACAATAGATGGTAATATTGGGTTACACATGGGTGTGATGGACAATAGATGGTAATATTGGGGTACACATGGGAATGATAGACAATAGATGGTAATATTGGGGTACACATGGGAGTGATGGACAACAGATGGTAATGTTGGGGTACAACGGGTGTGATGGACAACAGATGGTAATATTGGGTTACACATGGGAGTGATGGACAATAGATGGTAATATTGGGTTACACATGGGTGTGATGGACAATAGATGGTAATATTGGGGTACACATGGGAATGATAGACAATAGATGGTAATATTGGGGTACACATGGGAGTGATGGACAACAGATGGTAATGTTGGGGTACAACGGGTGTGATGGACAACAGATGGTAATATTGGGTTACACATGGGAGTGATGGACAATAGATGGTAATATTGGGTTACACATGGGAGTGATGGACAATAGATGGTAATATTGGAAAACACATAGGAGTGATGGACAATAGATGGTAATGTTGGGTTACACATTGGAGTGATAGACAATAGATGGTAATATTGGGGTACACATGGGTGTGATGGACAATAGATGATAATATTGGGTTACACATGGGTGTGATGGACAATAGATGGTGATATTGGGGTACACATGGGAGTGATGGACAATAGATGGTAATATTGGGTTACACATGGGAGTGATAGACAATAGATGGTAATATTGGGGTACACATGGGAGTGATGAACAATAGATGGTAATATTGGGTTACACATGGGTTTGATAGACAATAGATGGTAATATTGGGGGTACACGTGGGTGTGATAGACAATAGATGGTAATATTGGGGGTACACGTGGGTGTGATGGACAATAGATGGTAATATTGGGGGTACACATGGGTGTGATAGACAATGGATGGTAATATTGGGTTACACATGGGTGTGATGGACAATAGATGGTAATATTGGGTTACACATGGGAGTGATGGACAATAGATGGTAATATTGGGGTACACATGGGTGTGATAGACAATAGATGGTGATATTGGGGTACACATGGGTGTGATGGACAATAGATGGTAATATTGGGTTACACATGGGAGTGATGGACAATAGATGGTAATATTGGGTTACACATGAGAGTGATGGACAATAGATGGTAATATTGGGGTACACATGGGAGTGATAGACAATAGATGGTAATATTGGGGTACACATGGGTGTGATAGACAATAGATGGTAATATTGGGGTACACATGGGTGTGATAGACAATATTTGGTAATATTGGGTTACATATGAGAGTAATGGACAATAGATGGTAATATTGGGTTACACTTGAGAGTGATGGACAATAGATGGTAATATTGGGGTACACATGGGAGTGATGGACAATAGATGGTAATATTGGGGTACACATGGGAGTGATAGACAATAGATGATAATATTGGGGTACACATGGGAGTGATAGACAATAGATGATAATATTGGGTTACACATGGGAGTGATAGACAATAGATGGTAATATTGGGTTACATATGAGAGTAATGGACAATAGATGGTAATATTGGGTTACACTTGAGAGTGATGGACAATAGATGGTAATAATGGGGTACACATGGGAGTGATGGACAATAGATGGTAATATTGGGGTACACATGGGAGTGATAGACAATAGATGGTAATATTGGGGTACACATGGGAGTGATAGACAATAGATGGTAATATTGGGTTACACGTGGGTGTGATGGACAATAGATGATAATATTGGGTTACACGTGGGTGTGATGGACAATAGATGGTAATATTGGGTTACACATGAGGGATGATGGACAATAGATGGTAATATTGGGGTACACATGGGTGTGATGGACAATAGATGGTAATATTGGGGTACACATGGGAGTGATGGACAATAGATGGTAATATTGGGGTACACATGGGAGTGATAGACAATAGATGATAATATTGGGTTACACATGGGAGTGATGGAAATAGATGATAATATTGGGTTACACATGGGTTTTATATAGACAATAGACAGTAATATTGGGTTACACATGGGTGTGATGGACAATAGATGATAATATTGGGTTACACATGGGTGTGATGGACAATAGATGATAATATTGGGTTACACATGGGTGTGATGGACAATAGATGATAATATTGGGTTACACATGGGAGGGGGGGGGGTGGTAATTACATGGTTAGTAAGGTTGAATAAAGACACCAGTCCATCCAGTTCAACCTGAGTGAGTGTCTACAATTCTCCCTATCCCTTTACATTGTGTCTTATGAAGATGCTCATCTATTATTATTATTTATTTAAGGTAGCCATATAGCGCCATCAATTTACACAGCGCTCTACACATACATCACACACTCACATCGGTCCCTACCCTCAAGGAGCCCACAATCCAAGGTCCCCAACTCACATTCATATACTAGGGCCAATTTTGGACAGAAGCCAATTAACCTCTCAGCATGTCTTTGGAGTGTGGGAGGAAACTGGAGTTCCTGAAGGAAACCCACACAGGCACAGGGAGAACATGCAAAATCCAGGCAGGTAGTGTCATGGTTGGAATTCGAACCAGCGACCTCTTTTTACTTCTAGGCGAGAGTGCTATCCACTACACCACTGTGCCGCCCCATTAAATGACCAATAGACGGTAATATTGGGTCACACATGGGGGATGATGACCAATAGATGGTAATATTGGGTTACACATTGGGGATGATGACCAATAGATGGTAATATTGGGTTACACATTGGGGATGATGACCAATAGATGATATTATTGGGTTACACATGGGAGGTGATGACCAATAGATGATAATATTGGGTTACACATTGGAGATGATGACCAATAGATGATAATATTGGGCTACACATGGGGGATGATGACCAATAGATGATATTATTGGGTCACACATGGGGGATGATGACCAATAGATGATAATATTGGGCTACACATTGGGGATGATGACCAATAGATGGTAATATTGGGTTACAAATGGGAGGTGATGACCAATAGATGATAATATTGGCTTACACATTGGAGATGATGACCAATAGATGATAATATTGGGTTACACATGAGGGATAATGACCGATAAACGGTAATATTGGGTCACACATTGGGGATGATGACCGATAGATGGTAATATTGGGTTACACATGGGAGGTGATGACCAATAGATGATAATATTGGGTTACACACTGGAGATGAGGACCAATAGATGGTAATATTGGGTTACACATGAAGGATGATGACCAATAGACGGTAATATTGGGTTACACATAGGAGGTGATGACCAATAGATGATAATATTGGGTTACACATTGGGGATGATGATCAATAGATGGTAATATTGGGTTACACATGAGGGATGATGACCAATAGATGGTAATATTGGGTTACACATGGTAGGTGATGACCAATAGATGATAATATTGGGTTACACATTGGGGATGATGACCAATAGACGGTAATATTGGGTTACACATGGGAGGTGATGACCAATAGATGATAATATTGGCTTACACATTGGAGATGATGACCAATAGATGATAATATTGGGTTACACATGAGGGATAATGACCGATAAACGGTAATATTGGGTCACACATTGGGGATGATGACCGATAGATGGTAATATTGGGTTACACATGGGAGGTGATGACCAATAGATGATAATATTGGGTTACACACTGGAGATGAGGACCAATAGATGGTAATATTGGGTTACACATGAAGGATGATGACCAATAGACGGTAATATTGGGTTACACATAGGAGGTGATGACCAATAGATGATAATATTGGGTTACACATTGGGGATGATGACGAATAGATGGTAATATTGGGTTACACATTGGGGATGATGACCAATAGATGGTAATATTGGGTTACACATTGGGGATGATGACCAATAGATGGTAATATTGGGTTACACATTGGGGATGATGACCAATAGATGGTAATATTGGGTTACACATTGGGGATGATGATCAATAGATGGTAATATTGGGTTACACATGAGGGATGATGACCAATAGATGGTAATATTGGGTTACACATGGTAGGTGATGACCAATAGATGATAATATTGGGTTACACATTGGGGATGATGACCAATAGACGGTAATATTGGGTTACACATGGGAGGTGATGACCAATAGATGGTAATATTGGGTTACACATTGGGGATGATGACCAATAGATGGTAATATTGGGTTACACATTGGGGATGATGACCAATAGATGGTAATATTGGGTTACACATTAGGGATGATGATAAATAGATGGTAATATTGGGTTACACATGAGGGATGATGACCAATAGATGGTAATATTGGGTTACACATGGTAGGTGATGACCAATAGATGATAATATTGGGTTACACATTGGGGATGATGACCAATAGATGATATTATTGGGTTACACATGGTAGGTGATGACCAATAGATGATAATATTGGGTTACACATTGGGGATGATGACCAATAGACGGTAATATTGGGTTACACATAAGGGATAATGACCAATAAACGGTAATATTGGGTTACACATTGGGGATGATGACCAATAGATGGTAATATTGGGTTACACATGGGAGGTGATGACCAATAGATGATAATATTGGGTTACACATTGGAGATGATGACCAATAGATGGTAATATTGGGTTACACATTGGGGATGATGGCCAATAGATGATAATATTGGGTTACACATGAGGGATGATGACCAATAGATGGTAATATTGGGTTACACATGGGGGATGATGACCAATAGATGGTAATATTGGGTTACACATGAAGGATGATGACCAATAGACGGTAATATTGGGTTACACATGGGAGGTGATGACCAATAGATGATAATATTGGGTTACACATTGGGGATGATGACCAATAGACGGTAATATTGGGTTACACATGGGAGGTGATGACCATGACCAATAGATGGTAATATTGGGTTACACATTGGGGATGATGACGAATAGATGGTAATATTGGGTTACACATTGGGGATGATGACCAATAGATGGTAATATTGGGTTACACATGGTAGGTGATGACCAATAGATGGTAATATTGGGTTACACATTGGGGATGATGACCAATAGATGGTAATATTGGGTTACACATTGGGGATGATGACCAATAGATGATAATATTGGGTTACACATTAGGGATGATGATCAATAGATGGTAATATTGGGTTACACATGAGGGATGATGACCAATAGATGGTGTCACGGAACGCCCCACACTCCGCTTGAGTGCTTCCGTCATATACCGCTTCCTAAGTTCTGGAACACGAGTCCAATGGATCTGGCTATAGGAACCCCAAGAACTAGACAACACCAGTCTTGGAGTACATCAGAACTACCTTTATTTTGAGATCTCACAGACCTTTATACAGCAGGGATGACTCAAAGCTAACCTAATTAACATGACCTAATTTACTACAAAATGTACCCAGACCAGATGACAGTCTTGTGGGCACCGAGCTTCACACATTAATACAATTAACAATACAAACAACAATCTCCCCCCTCCTCAGCCTAGACCATTCGTCTATTAGCCAGGGCTGGTGGCTAATGTGATCAGCTCTCTCAATTAACATAAACACATGTTGATAACACCAGCATCTCCTCACAGGATGTGTCCCAGCAGAATGAATCAGTCTTATCAGCAGGGGGCTGCTGGAGGAATCCCCCCTCCCTCTTCAGGGACACAAATATACAGTAAGGAGTCCCCATACAATATATACATGACTGAGTCCGATTAATACAGTTCAGACTGGATTTCTCATTCACCTCAAATGCTAGGGCCCATAATCGGTGGGCAACAGGCTTGCACACAGTCCTCTCCAACAGCCTCCGCTCTGGCCATGCCCGTGACATTTCTCCCCTTTCGGCAGGAGACTAACACAGGAGGAGACCCCAGACGGGTTGACTCCGAAGTTAGTAAACAGCTCCAGTCCTCTACTGCCTGTACCCACACAGTACCCCAAACAAATTATCCCAAACAGTGCATTACTCACCCAGCCATCCTCTGCCTCTCTCAGAGAACATATCTGCCGCTGGGGAGAGGCCCGGACTGGCCCTTCTCCCTGGAATCCTTTCTGCCGCTGGAGAGAAGACAGGGTGACTGGGCTCACTCTGTCATGCTGTTGGGGATCTGGGCCCACTGCCCAGCATCCCTGGGGTATACAGGTGGAGACTGAAGTTCCATCCACCTTCACAGGAAATCCATCCTCTGTTAGTTGAGGGCAGAGTCCAGCAGTCCTCGGCCCTGTTGCCAGCCCTTCTGCTGGAAACCCCACACCATCTGTTCCGGCTAACTGTTGGAGAGGGAGGCCGACTGCCCCGCCTCCCTGGAACTCTGTAGTTGTTGCCGGTGCTGGGCAGAGGTTGGTAGCACTCTGCCCTGTTGCCAGCACTTCTGCTGGGGACTCCGCATCCTCTGCTCCGGCTAACTGTTGGGGCAGGCAGCTGGCTTCCTCCACTCCCAAACTGTGTAGCTGCCATTGGGGAGGTGAGCCGGCTGCTTCCTTTTCCATTCCCTCATCTGGCTGCTGGGACGACATGTCGATGGTACTGTCTCCCAGGTACACGGATCTTTGCTGGGGAGGAAAGCCCACTTCCTCCACCCTGGCCAACTGTTGGGGAGGGACAACACACACCTCCTCTCCCTTCTCCCCCTGTATCTGCTGCTGGGAAGTGATTGCCATCTTCTCACCCTGAGCCTCCACAATTGCTGCAGGTGTGGGGCAGAGGTCTTGGACCCTCTGTCCGGTTGCCAGCACTTCTGCTGGGGGTTTGCTAGGTGGTTCCTCCTCTACAGAAATGTCTATTAAATCCCCAGTCTCTGGAAGTGGTAAAAGTGTGGGACAGAGGTCTTGGACCCTCTGTTCAGTTACCAGATCTTCAGCTGGAGAAGTTTGTTTTAACTCCATAGATGCTGCTGGCAGAAAATCACATGTCCCTGTCAGTGTTGTGGGAGAAAGGCCGACTACCTCTTCTCTCAGGAAGGCCGAAGCCACTGTTGGTGCTGGGCAGAACACAGTGAACTTTGGCCCTGATAGCAGCTCTTCTGCTGGAGGCTCATCAGGTTGTTCTTCCTCAGCAGAAAAGTCTATCAAATCACATGTCTCTGCAACTGATGTCGGGGAATAGGGGTTCACCATCTCCTGTCCATGGAACCCAGAAGATGTTATCATTTCTGGACAGAGGTTAGCAGAGCTCTGCCCTGTTGTCAGCACTTCAGGTTTGGGGACGGCAATCTCCGGATTTTCCACTGCCGATTCTCTGGCATGCTGCTGAACTTGTTCTAGCAGTTTCCTGTATGCCCTTTCCAGATGCTGCTCCTTCCTTAGCAAATGGTCCAGATCAGGTTTGAGCTCTGAGACCCCTGCAAGACCGAGCATAGACTCTCTATAGTCCCTCATGTCCTCAAGGTCAGGTTCCCCTTCATCGCCAAACATAAAAAGATCTGTAAGGTTCTCCCACAGCAATCCAGGGCCGCCAAAGTCATATCCCTCCAGAGAGCATTCTGTTGTCTCCCCTAAATATCCCTCCTCTGCATGCCATTGCAGAGCCCGATATCGATTGTCCAGCTCTATCTCCTGCTGGACCAACCTGTCCAACTCAGTCACCCATTGCTCCTGGGGCTGCTCTCCCAGGAATGCCATCCGCAATGCCCGTTGGTCACTGGCCCGTTGCTCTTGGGTTGGAAAGCACTCGCCCTGTTTTATACCAGCGAGACGGAGGGCTGCCATCCAGAGCTCCACCCGAATCAGCTGCCTGAGCTCCAGGTATTCATCCTCAGACACAGTCCTGGTGTACGTTGAAAGGATGATCCGCAGCAGCCCCGGGAATTCTGATGCCAGGTCCATATCTCCGCTGGGGTGACTGAAGTCTGCTATGCTGATCTTGGATCCAGTTGGAGGTTTGGATGTCCCAGACTTCAGACTTCAGGAAGCTTTCCCGCTGCTTGCCACCAATGTCACGGAACGCCCCACACTCCGCTTGAGTGCTTCCGTCATATACCGCTTCCTAAGTTCTGGAACACGAGTCCAATGGATCTGGCCATAGGAACCCCAAGAACTAGACAACACCAGTCTTGGAGTACATCAGAACTACCTTTATTTTGAGATCTCACAGACCTTTATACAGCAGGGATGACTCAAAGCTAACCTAATTAACATGACCTAATTTACTACAAAATGTACCCAGACCAGATGACAGACTTGTGGGCACCGAGCTTCACACATTAATACAATTAACAATACAAACAACAATCTCCCCCCTCCTCAGCCTAGACCATTCGTCTATTAGCCAGGGCTGGTGGCTAATGTGATCAGCTCTCTCAATTAACATAAACACATGTTGATAACACCAGCATCTCCTCACAGGATGTGTCCCAGCAGAATGAATCAGTCTTATCAGCAGGGGGCTGCTGGAGGAATCCCCCCTCCCTCTTCAGGGACACAAATATACAGTAAGGAGTCCCCATACAATATATACATGACTGAGTCCGATTAATACAGTTCAGACTGGATTTCTCATTCACCTCAAATGCTAGGGCCCATAATCGGTGGGCAACAGGCTTGCACACAGTCCTCTCCAACAGCCTCCGCTCTGGCCATGCCCGTGACAGATGGTAATATTGGGTTACACATGGTAGGTGATGACCAATAGATGATAATATTGGGTTACACATTGGGGATGATGACCAATAGATGATATTATTGGGTTACACATGGTAGGTGATGACTAATAGATGATAATATTGGGTTACACATTGGGGATGATGACCAATAGACGGTAATATTGGGTTACACATGGGAGGTGATGACCATGACCAATAGATGGTAATATTGGGTTACACATTGGGGATGATGACCAATAGACGGTAATATTGGGTTACACATAAGGGATAATGACCAATAAACGGTAATATTGGGTTACACATTGGGGATGATGACCAATAGATGGTAATATTGGGTTACACATGGGAGGTGATGACCAATAGATGATAATATTGGGTTACACATGAGGGATGATGACCAATAGATGGTAATATTGGGTTACACATTGGGGGATGATGACCAATAGATGGTAATATTGGGTTACACATGAAGGATGATGACCAATAGACGGTAATATTGGGATACACATGGGAGGTGATGACCAATAGATGGTAATATTGGGTTACACATGGGGGATGATGACCAATAGATGGTAATATTGGGTTACACATGGGAGGTGATGACCAATAGATGATAATATTTGGTTACATATGGGGGATGATGACCAATAGATGGTAATATTGGGTTACACATTGGGGATGATGGCCAATAGATGATAATATTGGGTTACACATGGGGGATGATGACCAATAGATGGTAATATTGGGTTACACATGGGAGGTGATGACCAATAGATGATAATATTGGGTTACACATGAGGGATGATGACCAATAGATGGTAATATTGGGTTACACATTGGGGGATGATGACCAATAGATGGTAATATTGGGTTACACATGAAGGATGATGACCAATAGACGGTAATATTGGGATACACATGGGAGGTGATGACCAATAGATGGTAATATTGGGTTACACATGGGGGATGATGACCAATAGATGGTAATATTGGGTTACACATGGGAGGTGATGACCAATAGATGATAATATTTGGTTACATATGGGGGATGATGACCAATAGATGGTAATATTGGGTTACACATTGGGGATGATGACCAATAGATGGTAATATTGGGTTACACATTGGGGATGATGACCAATAGATGGTAATATTGGGTTACACATTGGGGATGATGACCAATAGATGATAATATTGGGTTACACATGAGGGATGATGACCAATAGATGATAATATTGGGTTACACATGGGAGGTGATGACCAATAGATGGTAATATTGGGTTACACATGGGGGATGATGACCAATAGATGGTAATATTGGGTTACACATTGGGGATGATGACCAATGGATGATAATATTGGGTTACACATAAGGGATGATGACCAATAGATGATAATATTGGGTTATACATGGGAAGTGATGACCAATAGATGATAATATTTGGTTACATATGGGGGATGATGACCAATAGATGGTAATATTGGGTTACACATTGGGGATGATGACCAATAGATGGTAATATTGGGTTACACATGAGGGATGATGACCAATAGATGGTAATATTGGGTTACACATGGGGGATGATGACCAATAGATGGTAATATTGGGTTACACATGGGGGATGATGACCAATAGATGATAATATTGGGTTACACATGGGGGATGATGACCAATAGATGATAATATTGGGTTACACATGGGGGATGATGACCAATAGATGATAATATTGGGTTACACATGGGGGATGATGACCAATAGATGATAATATTGGGTTACACATGAGGGATGATGACCAATAGATGGTAATATTGGGTTACACATGGGGGATGATGACCAATAGATGGTAATATTGGGTTACACATGGGGGATGATGACCAATAGATGATAATATTGGGTTACACATGGGGGATGATGACCAATAGATGGTAATATTGGGTTACACATGGGGGATGATGACCAATAGATGATAATATTGGGTTACACATGGGGGGATGATGACCAATAGATGGTAATATTGGGTTACACATGGGGGATGATGACCAATAGATGATAATATTGGGTTACACATGGGGGATGATGACCAATAGAAGATAAAATTGGGTTACACATGAGGGATGATGACCAATAGATGGTAATATTGGGTTACACATTGGGGATGATGACCAATAGATGGTAATATTGGGTTACACATTGGGGATGATGACCAATAGATGATAATATTGGGTTACACATGGGGGATGATGACCAATAGATGATATTATTGGGTTACACATTGGGGATGATGATGACCAATAGATGATAATATTGGGTTACACATTGGGGATGATGACCAATAGATGGTAATATTGGGTTACACATGGGGGATGATGACCAATAGATGGTAATATTGGGTTACACATGGGGGATGATGACCAATAGATGATAATATTGGGTTACACATGGGGGGATGATGACCAATAGATGGTAATATTGGGTTACACATGGGGGATGATGACCAATAGATGATAATATTGGGTTACACATGGGGGATGATGACCAATAGAAGATAAAATTGGGTTACACATGAGGGATGATGACCAATAGATGGTAATATTGGGTTACACATTGGGGATGATGACCAATAGATGGTAATATTGGGTTACACATTGGGGATGATGACCAATAGATGATAATATTGGGTTACACATGGGGGATGATGACCAATAGATGATATTATTGGGTTACACATTGGGGATGATGACCAATAGATGATAATATTGGGTTACACATGGGGGATGATGGCCAATAGATGATAATATTGGGTTACACATGGGGGATGATGACCAATATTATTATACAGAATTTATATGGCGCCAACAGTTTACACAGCACTTTACAATATAAAAAGGAGACAATACAGTAACAATACAATAAAATACAAGAGGATTGAGAGGTGCCCTGCTCAGAAGAGCTTACAATCTAATAGGGTGGGGCAGGTGGTACAAAAGGTTGTACCTGTGGGGAATGAGCTGATGGAAGTGGTAAAAGATTAGCTGGAGGTGTGATGGATATATTTGGTTACACATGGGGGGGGGGGGCGGAAAATAAACAATCAAAGTGAGAGAGTGCATGCTGGTCCTTGTAGTGAACCCATAGCGGATGAGCCTCCTATGGGAAACAGTTGCAAACAAGAGCAGTATGGAGTTTGTCATTCTCACCCTTCCAGACACACTCCATGCAGGTCCTTCCCACCCAGCCCTCAGGAAGTTTTCATTGCCAGACAGTCAGTCCGGCTCTTCCACCCTTTCCAAAAATAAAAATTCCTACGTTTTGTCTCTGAATCTGGGCGTGGCCAAAAATATTCAAACCTAAACCCAACCCCCAGAAGATTGTGTCAGACCCCGCCCTGCCCTGAGGCCATGGGACACACCCAGAATGTTCCCAGACCCTCGTCTGGGGTCAGGGCGTGGACCAGCACCAGGATCTGGTTTGGTAGGCAGGTGCCCTCAGGGGGCGGTGGTGCCCTCAGGGGACGGTACTGCCCAGCGCTCAACCACACAGGCCGTATACTTACCAAACAACCTATACCAGAAAATGGAAAATGTGATAAGCGCCAAGACCCCCCCCCCCCCTAATGAAGCAGACCCAGCAGAGGTGGAGGACCATGGTCTATAATTGATAACTAGGATCACTAAGGTGTGCCGTGATGACCATTGTGAGGACTGATGGCCTTCATTAGGGCCACCTGAGCATGAACCATGCTCCTACTGCAGGGGATGGCTATCATGTGACCTGTAGCTCAGGGAAAGGCGGACAGCCAATCGCCATATTACAAGGAGGGAAACGGTTCGATATTTAGGTGGCTTTAGAAGATGACGGTACTAAAAGAAGGTGATAAAATGAGGAAATAATACATGAAATTGTTTTTGGAATTTTGCATTATTAGCTGTGGAGATTAGTTTATTATACTCAGTCAGACCCGACCCATAGACCTCCACTGAGAGGAAAGTGCCGTTCCCCTTAGCAACCTAAAAATTCTGCACTGAAAGCTGACCTCCAGCTCAGGTTCTATCATTGGGTGGCGGGAGAGGCCGAGAGGTGACCATTGTATTGGGTTAGGAGGTCTCATGCAGAAGGACCTCCAGAGAGGTTCCCACCAGGGATGAGGCCGAGAGGTGACCATTGTATTGGGTTAGGAGGTCTCATGCAGAAGGACCTCCAGAGAGGTTCCCACCAGGGATGAGGCCGAGCAGAGCCAGGAGTTCCCCCTGTGATAATAACATAGGGAGGGGGAGATACAGGGAATGAATGATATACGGGGTCATATCCCGAATACTGAATTCATCTTCTCTTTTCTTCTAGTGGTGGAGTCCGCGGCCCGAGCAAAATCCCGTAAGTAAAATACAAGACTTCAGAGCGACCTTCTCCTCCACTGAAGTGTCACACCTTCCTGGCCTCCAACAGTTTCTGCATCCTTCCCATTGCTTCTTCCATCCCAGCCTCCACCGCTTCTTCCACCCCAGCCTCCACCGCTTCCCCCATCCCAGCCTCCACCGCTTCCTCCATCCCAGCCTCCACCGCTTCCTCCATCCCAGCCTCCACCGCTTCCTCCATCCCAGCCTCCACCGCTTCCTCCATCCCAGCCTCCACCGCTTCTTCCATCCCAGCCTCCACCGCATTCCCCATCCCAGCCTCCACCGCATTCCCCATCCCAGCCTCCACCGCATTCCCCATCCCAGCCTCCACCCGCTTCCTCCATCCCAGCCTCCACCCGCTTCCTCCACCCCAGCCTCCACCGCTTCCTCCATCCCAGCCTCCACCCGCTTCCTCCATCCCAGCCTCCACCCGCTTCCTCCATCCCAGCCTCCACCCGCTTCCTCCATCCCAGCCTCCACCGCTTCCCCCCATCCCAGCCTCCACCGCTTCCTCCATCCCAGCCTCCACCGCTTCCTCCATCCCAGCCTCCACCGCTTCCTCCATCACAGCCTCTACTGCTTGCTCCCATCACTATTCCAGCCTCTACTGCTTCCTCCAACTTCCATCCCAGCCTCCAGCACTTCCTCCTCTCCATTCTTGCTTCCACTTCTTCCTCCCTTGCCGTTTCAGCTTCTGCTGCCTCCTCCAACTTCCATCCCAGCTTTCATTGCCTCCTCCTACTCTGATACCAGCCTCTGCTGTTTCCTCTCACCTCCATCCCAACCTCCACTGCTTCCTCCTATTGCAATTCCAGCCTCTGCTGCCTCCTTCAGCCTCCGCTTCTTCCTACCATCACCTTTCCATCCTCTACTGCCTCCTCATACTTCCATCCTAGCCTCCATTGTCTCCCCCGTCACCATCCCAGCTTCTGCTGCCTCTTCTTACTTTCATCCCAGCCTCTACTGCCTCCCCCAACTTTCAATTCAGCCTCTACTGCTTCCTCCCACCAGCATCCCTGCCTCCACAGCTTCCTCCTATTCCCATTCCAGTCTCTACTGCCTCCAACCTCCATTCCAGCTTCCACTTGCCTCCTCCCACCACATTTCCAGTCTCTACTACTTCCTCCCCTTGCCATGTCAGCTTTCACAGCCTCCTCATACTTTCATACCAGCCTCCACTGTTTCCTCTCACCTCCATCCCAGCCTCCCACTGCTTCCTCCCATCACCTTTCCAGAGTCTACTGCCTCTTCCTACTTTCACCCCAGCCTCCCCCCTCTATCCCAGCCTTCATCCCAGCCTCCCCCTCTATCCCAGCCTTCATCCCAGCCTCCCCCTCTATCCCAGCCTTCATCCCAGCCTCCCCCTCTATCCCAGCCTCCCCCTCTATCCCAGCCTTCATCCCAGCCTCCCCCTCTATCCCAGCCTTCAATAGATGATAATATTGGGTTACACATGGGTGTGATGGACAATAGATGGTAATATTGGGGTACACATGAGAGTGATAGACAATAGATGGTAATATTGGGGTACACATGGGTGTGATGGACAATAGATGGTAATATTGGGGTACACATGGGAGTGATGGACAATAGATGATAATATTGGGGTACACATGGGAGTGATGGACAATAGATGATAATATTGGGTTACACATGGGAGGGGGGGGGGGTGGTAATTACATGGTTAGTAAGGTTGAATAAAGACACCAGTCCAACCAGTCCAACCTGAGTGAGTGTCTACAATTCTCCCTATCCCTTTACATTGTGTCTTATGAAGATGCTCATCTATTATATCATTATTTATTTAAGGTAGCCATATAGCGCCATCAATTTACACAGCGCTCTACACATACATCACACACTCACATCGGTCCCTACCCTCAAGGAGCCCACAATCCAAGGTCCCCAACCCACATTCATATACTAGGGCCAATTTTGGACAGAAGCCAATTAACCTCTCAGCATGTCTTTGGAGTGTGGGAGGAAACTGGAGTTCCTGAAGGAAACCCACACAGGCACAGGGAGAACATGCAAACTCCAGGCAGGTAGTGTCATGGTTGGAATTCGAACCAGCGACCTCTTTTTACTTCTAGGCGAGAGTGCTATCCACTACACCACTGTACCGCCCCATTAAATGACCAATAGACGGTAATATTGGGTCACACATTGGGGATGATGACCAATAGATGGTAATATTGGGTTACACATGGGGGATGATGACCAATAGATGGTAATATTGGGTTACACATTGGGGATGATGACCAATAGATGATAATATTGGGTTACACATGAGGGATGATGACCAATAGATGATAATATTGGGTTACACATGGGAGGTGATGACCAATAGATGGTAATATTGGGTTACACATGGGGGATGATGACCAATAGATGGTAATATTGGGTTACACATGGGGGATGATGACCAATAGATGGTAATATTGGGTTACACATGGGGGATGATGACCAATAGATGGTAATATTGGGTTACACATGGGGGATGATGACCAATAGATGGTAATATTGGGTTACACATGGGGGATGATGACCAATAGATGGTAATATTGGGTTACACATTGGGGATGATGACCAATAGATGGTAATATTGGGTTACACATGGGGGATGATGACCAATAGATGATATTATTGGGTTACACATGGTAGGTGATGACCAATAGATGATAATATTGGGTTACACATTGGAGATGATGACCAATAGATGATAATATTGGGTTACACATGGGGGATGATGACCAATAGACGGTAATATTGGGTTACACATGGGAGGTGATGACCAATAGATGATAATATTGGGTTACACATTGGAGATGATGACCAATAGATGATAATATTGGGTTACACATGAGGGATGATGACCAATAGATGGTAATATTGGGTTACACATGGGGGATGATGACCAATAGATGGTAATATTGGGTTACACATGAATGATGATGACCAATAGACGGTAATATTGGGTTACACATTGGGGATGATGACGAATAGATGGTAATATTGGGTTACACATTGGGGATGATGACCAATAGATGGTAATATTGGGTTACACATGAGGGATGATGACCAATAGATGGTAATATTGGGTTACACATGGGAGGTGATGACCAATAGATGGTAATATTGGGTTACACATTGAGTATGATGACCAATAGATGGTAATATTGGATTACACATTGGGGATGATGACCAATAGATGATATTATTGGGTTACACATGGTAGGTGATGACCAATAGATGATAATATTGGGTTACACATTGGGGATGATGACCAATAGACGGTAATATTGGGTCACACATTGGGGATGATGACCAATAGATGGTAATATTGGGTTACACATTGAGTATGATGACCAATAGATGGTAATATTGGATTACACATTGGGGATGATGACCAATAGATGGTAATATTGGGTTACACATTGGGGATGATGACCAATAGATGGTAATATTGGGTTACACATGGGGGATGATGACCAATAGATGGTAATATTGGGTTACACATTGAGTATGATGACCAATAGATGGTAATATTGGATTACACATTGGGGATGATGACCAATAGATGATATTATTGGGTTACACATGGTAGGTGATGACCAATAGATGGTAATATTGGGTTACACATGGGGAATGATGACCAATTGATGGTAATATTGGGTTACACATGGGGGATGATGACCAATAGATGGTAATATTGGGTTACACATGGGGGATGATGACCAATAGATGGTAATATTGGGTTACACATGGTAGGTGATGACCAATAGATGATAATATTGGGTTACACATTGGGGATGATGACCAATAGATGGTAATATTGGGTTACACATGGGGGATGATGACCAATAGATGGTAATATTGGGTTACACATTGAGTATGATGACCAATAGATGGTAATATTGGATTACACATTGGGGATGATGACCAATAGATGATATTATTGGGTTACACATGGTAGGTGATGACCAATAGATGGTAATATTGGGTTACACATGGGGAATGATGACCAATTGATGGTAATATTGGGTTACACATGGGGGATGATGAACAATAGATGATAATATTGGGTTACACATTGGGGATGATGACCAATAGATGGTAATATTGGGTTACACATTGGGGATGATGACCAATAGATGGTAATATTGGGTTACACATTGGGGATGATGACCAATAGATGATAATATTGGGTTACACATGGGGGATGATGACCAATAGATGATAATATTGGGTTACACATTGGGGATGATGACCAATAGATGATAATATTGGGTTACACATGGGGGATGATGACCAATATTATTATACAGAATTTATACGGCGCCAACAGTTTACACAGCACTTTACAATATAAAAAGGAGACAATACAGTAACAATACAATAAAATACAAGAGGATTGAGAGGTGCCCTGCTCAGAAGAGCTTACAATCTAATAGGGTGGGGCAGGTGGTACAAAAGGTTGTACCTGTGGGGAATGAGCTGATGGAAGTGGTAAAAGATTAGCTGGAGGTGTGATTGATATATTTGGTTACACATGGGGGGGGGGGGCGGACAATAAACAATCAAAGTGAGAGAGTGCATGCTGGTCCTTGTAGTGAACCCATAGCGGATGAGCCTCCTATGGGAAACAGTTGCAAACAAGAGCAGTATGGAGTTTGTCATTCTCACCCTTCCAGACACACTCCATGCAGGTCCTTCCCACCCAGCCCTCAGGAAGTTTTCATTGCCAGACATTCAGTCCGGCTCTTCCACCCTTTCCAAAAATAAAAATTCCTACGTTTTGTCTCTGAATCTGGGCATGGCCAAAAATATTCAAACCTAAACCCAACCCCCAGAAGATTGTGTCAGACCCCGCCCTGCCCTGAGGCCATGGGACACACCCAGAATGTTCCCAGACCCTCGTCTGGGGTCAGGGCGTGGACCAGCACCAGGATCTGGTTTGGTAGGCAGGTGCCCTCAGGGGACGGTGGTGCCCTCAGGGGACGGTGGTGCCCTCAGGGGACGGTACTGCCCAGCGCTCAACCATACAGGCCTTATACTTACCAAACAACCTATACCAGAAAATGGAAAATGTGATAAGCGCCAAGACCCCCCCCCTAATGAAGCAGACCCAGCAGAGGTGGAGGACCATGGTCTATAATTGATAACTAGGATCACTAAGGTGTGCCGTGATGACCATTGTGAGGACTGATGGCCTTCATTAGGGCCACCTGAGCATGAACCATGCTCCTACTGCAGGGGATGGCTATCATGTGACCTGTAGCTCAGGGAAAGGCGGACAGCCAATGGCCATATTACAAGGAGGGAAACGCTTCGATATTTAGGTGGCTTTAGAAGATGACAGTACTAAAAGAAGGTGATAAAATGAGGAAATAATACATGAAATTGTTTTTGGAATTTTGCATTATTAGCTGTGGAGATTAGTTTATTATACTCAGTCAGACCCGACCCATAGACCTCCACTGAGAGGAAAGTGCCGTTCCCCTTAGCAACCTAAAAATTCTGCACTGAAAGCTGACCTCCAGCTCAGGTTCTATCATTGGGTGGCGGGAGAGGCCGAGAGGTGACCATTGTATTGGGTTAGGAGGTCTCATGCAGAAGGACCTCCAGAGAGGTTCCCACCAGGGATGAGGCCAAGAGGTGACCATTGTATTGGGTTAGGAGGTCTCATACAGAAGGACCTCCAGAGAGGTTCCCACCAGGGATGAGGCCGAGCAGAGCCAGGAGTTCCCCCTGTGACAATAACATAGGGAGGGGGAGATACAGGGAATGAATGATATACGGGGTCATATCCCGAATACTAAATTCATCTTCTCTTTTCTTCTAGTGGTGGAGTCCGTGCCCCGAGCAAAATCCCGTAAGTAAAATACAAGACTTCAGAGCGACCTTCTCCTCCACTGAAGTGTCACACCTTCCTGGCCTCCAACAGTTTCTGCATCCTTCCCATTGTTTCCTCCATCCCAGCCTCCACCGCTTCCTCCATCCCAGCCTCCACCGCTTCCTCCATCCCAGCCTCCACCGCTTCTTCCATCCCAGCCTCCACCCGCTTCCTCCATCCCAGCCTCCACCCGCTTCCTCCATCCCAGCCTCCACCCGCTTCCCCCATCCCAGCCTCCACCCGCTTCCCCCATCCCAGCCTCCACCGCTTCCTCCATCCCAGCCTCCACCCGCTTCCCCCATCCCAGCCTCCACCGCTTCCCCCATCCCAGCCTCCACCGCTTCCCCTATCCCAGCCTCCATCGCTTCCTCCATCCCAGCCTCCACCGCTTCCCCTATCCCAGCCTCCACCGCTTCCTCCATCCCAGCCTCCACCGCTTCCCCTATCCCAGCCTCCACCGCTTCCTCCATCCCAGCCTCCACCGCTTCCCCTATCCCAGCCTCCACCGCTTCTTCCATCCCAGCCTCCACCGCTTCTTCCATCCCAGACTCCACAGTCTCCACCGCTTCCCCCATCACAGCCTCCACCGCTTCCCCCATCACAGCCTCCACCGCTTCCCCCATCCCAGCCTCCACCGCTTTCTCCATCCCAGCCTCCACCGCTTTCTCCATTCCAGCCTCCACCGTTTCTTCAATCCCAGCCTCCACCGCTTCCCCCATACTAGCCTCCACCGCTTCCCCCATCCCAGCCTCCCCCGCTTCCTCCATCCCAGCCTCCACCGCTTACTCCATCCCAGCCTCCACCGCTTACTCCATCCCAGCCTCCAACGCTTCTTCCATCCCAGCCTCCACCGCTTCTTCTATCCCAGCCTCCACCGCTTCTTCTATCCCAGCCTCCAGTGTCTCTTCCATTCCAGCCTCCACCGCTTCTACCCATTGCCCTCCCAGCCTCTACTGCTCGCTCCCATCACTATTCCAGCTTCTGCTGCCTCCTCCAACTTCCATCCCGGCTTTCATTGCCTCCTCCTACTCTGATACCAGCCTCCGCTGTTTCCTTTCACCTCCATCCCAATCTCCACTGCTTCCTCCTATTGCAATTCCAGCCTCTGCTGCCTCCTTCAGCCTCCGCTTCTTCCTACCATCACCTTTCCATCCTCTACTGCCTCCTCATACTTCCATCCTAGCCTCCATTGTCTCCCCCGTCACCATCCCAGCTTCTGCTGCCTCTTCCTACTTTCATCCCAGCCTCTACTGCCTCCCCCAACTTTCAATTCAGCCTCTACTGCTTCCTCCCACCAGCATCCCTGCCTCCACAGCTTCCTCCTATTCCCATTCCAGTCTCTACTGCCTCCAACCTCCATTCCAGCTTCCACATGCCTCCTCCCACCACATTTCCAGTCTCTAATACTTCCTCCCCTTGCCATGTCAGCTTTCACAGCCTCCTCATACTTTCATACCAGCCTCCACTGTTTCCTCTCACCTCCATCCCAGCCTCCCACTGCTTCCTCCCATCACCTTTCCAGAGTCTACTGCCTCTTCCTACTTTCACCCCAGCCTCCCCCTCTATCCCAGCCTTCATCCCAGCCTCCCCCTCTATCCCAGCCTTCATCCCAGCCTCCCCCTCTATCCCAGCCTTCATCCCAGCCTCCCCCTCTATCCCAGCCTTCATCCCAGCCTCCCCCTCTATCCCAGCCTCCCCCTCAATCCCAACCTTCATCCCAGCCTCCCCCTCTATCCCAGCCTTCATCCCAGCCTCCCCCTCTATCCCAGCCTCCCCCTCAATCCCAACCTTCATCCCAGCCTCCCCCTCTATCCCAGCCTTCATCCCAGCCTCCCCCTCTATCCCAGCCTTCATCCCAGCCTCCCCCTCTATCCCAGCCTTCATCCCAGCCTGCCCCTCTACCCAGCCTTCATCCCAGCCTCCCCCTCTATCCCAGCTTTCATCCCAGCCTGCCCCCTCTATCCCAGCCTTCATCCTAGCCTGCCCTCCAATTCAGCCTCCCCTGCTTTCTCACTCTGCCATTCTAATGCCTCCTCCAACTTCCATCCCATCCTCCACAGTCTCCTCCCACTTCCATTCTAGCTTCCACGGTCACCCCAAAATCCATCTTATCCCCCACTATCACCCCCCATTTCCATCACAGCCTCCACTATCTCCTCCATCCCAGAGTGCACTGCTTCCTCCCATCACCATTCCAGTGTCAACTACCTCCTTCACCCTCCATCCCAGCCTCCACTCTCCTTATACCTCCATCCCAGCCTCCACTCTCCTTATACCTCCATCCCAGCCTCCACTCTCCTTCAACCTCCATCCCAGCCTCCACTCTCCTTATACCTCCATCCCAGCCTCCACTCTCCTTATACCTCCATCCCAGCCTCCACTCTCCTTATACCTCCATCCCAGCCTCCACTCTCCTTATACCTCCATCCAAACCTCCACTCTCCTTATACCTCCATCCAGCCTCCACTCTCCTCAACCTCCATCTCAGCCTTCACTCTCTACTTTCCTCACCCTCCATCCCAGCCTCCACTCTCCTCACCCACCATCCCAGCCTCCACTCTCCTCACCCTCCATCCTAGCCTCCACTCTCCTCACCCACCATCCCAGCCTCCACTCTCCTCAACCTCCATCTCAGCCTTCACTCTCTACTTTCCTCACCCTCCATCCCAGCCTCCACTCTCCTCACCCACCATCCCAGCCTCCACTCTCCTCACCCTCCATCCTAGCCTCCACTCTCCTCATCCACCATCCCAGCCTCCACTCTCCTCACCCACCATCCCAGCCTCCACTCTCCTCACCCTCCATCCCAGCCTCCACTCTCCTCACCCTCCATCCCAGCCTCCACTCTCCTCACCCTCCATCCCAGCTTCCACTCTCCTCACTCTCCATCCCAGGCTCCACTCTCTACTTTCCTCACCCTCCATCCCAGGCTCCACTCTCCTCAACCTCCATCCCAGCCTCCAATCTTCTCACCCTCCATCCCAGCCTTCACTCTCTACTTTCCTCACCCTCCACCCCAGCCTTCAATGACCTGCATGCCTCTTCTTTTGGCCTCATGTCCAAGCCTCTTCTAGCCTCCAATGAGCTCTATGCCCATTCTAATGGCTTCTTCCTTCTTCATTGGCCTCCTTCCTGATTCTGAATTGTACCTCTATATACAAGGATCTATAATGGAGGCTGAGCCTCCTAATTCTCTCTCCATCCTCAGCACTGAGATGTCATTTCTGTGAGATGCCGGAGGAGTGCAAAAAACACCATGAGGTGGACTGTGCGAGCAACGAGGACACCTGTGTGAAGATCCACCGACCCATCACTGACCCCAGCGGGACTGAGAACAAGTACAACTACTACGCCAAGTATGCCAAGGGCATTATGGGTAAGTGGCCTCCATTACACCCCCCCACTCCTAACCCAATTACACCCCCCTTTCTAAAATACCAACCCCCACTCTACCACACCCCTAAACTCCTCCGTACCCCAAGAACATCACTTACTGACCCTCCTGATCTCCTCCTCCATACCCCAACCCACACACTCTGTACCCCCATACCCAGACCATCACTTACTGACCCCCCAATCTCCTCCTCCCTACCCCAACCCACACACTCTGTACCCCCATACCCAGACCATCACTTACTGACCCCCCTGATCTCCTCCTCCCTACCCCAACCCACACACTCTGTACCCCCATACCCAGACCATCACTTACTGACCCCCCAATCTCCTCCTCCCTACCCCAACCCACACACTCTGTACTCCCATACCCAGACCATCACTTACTGACCTCCCTGATCTCCTCCTCCCTACCCCATACATTCTGTACCCCCATAAACAGACCATCACTTACTGACCCCCCAATCTCCTCCTCCCTACCCCAACCCACACACTCTGTACCCCCATACCCAGACCATCACTTACTGACCCCCCAATCTCCTCCTCCCTACCCCACACACTCTGTACCCCCATACCCAGACCATCACTTACTGACCCCCCAATCTCCTCCTCCCTACCCCACACACTCTGTACCCCCATACCCAGACCATCACTTACTGACCCCCCTGATCATCTCCTCCCTACCCCAACCCACACACTCTGTACCCCCATATCCAGACCATCACTTACTGACCCCCCTGATCTCCTCCTCCTCCCTACCCCAACCCACACACTCTGTACCCCCCATACCCAGACCATCACTTACTGACCCCCCTGATCTCCTCCTCTCTACCCCACACACTCTGTACCCCCATACCCAGACCATCACTTACTGACCCCCCAATCTCCTCCTCCCTACCCCAACCCACACACTCTGTACCCCCATACCCAGACCATCACTTACTGACCCCCCTGATCATCTCCTCCCTACCCCAACCCACACACTCTGTACCCCCATACCCAGACCATCACTTACTGACCCCCCCGCCAGACCATCACTTACTGACCCCCCTGATCTCTTTCCTCTAGTCTGGGGACGTGGTTGCAGCACTGAAGCAAAATGTGAAAGTGAAAAACAGAAGAAGTTGAAGAAGAAACTCAATGTTACAGTAGAGTGCTGCAAGAAGTCCGGGTGCAATCAATGAGAGCGCCACCAGGAGGAGACAATAATGTCACCAATGTATTGAAATACCATTCAATAAACTCAGACTAGAGAACTTCTGTGTCTAAAAATCTGTCATTGTCATCTAGATATCAAATATATGAGATATATTATATATAGGAGTTCATACATACAGAATAAGAAGAGATACCGAGAATTACACCCGACATACAGGACAAGAGAAGTAGTACTGTGCAGAGTCCATACATACAGAATAAGAACAGATACCGAGAATTACACCCACCATACAGGACAAGAGAAGTAGTACTGTGCAGAGTCCATACATACAGAATAAGAACAGATACTGAGAATTACACCCGACATACAGGACAAGAGAAGTAGTACTGTGCAGAGTCCATACATACAGAATAAGAACAGATACCGAGAATTACACCCGACATACAGGACAAGAGAAGTAGTACTGTGCAGAGTCCATACATACAGAATAAGAACAGATACCGAGAATTACACCCGACATACAGGACAAGAGAAGTAGTACTGTGCAGAGGGTGTGGCTGCTTGTGGAGCAGCTGAAGTCTGTGTGGTGCTGAGCTCCTCTGATGTCTGGTACAAGCCCAGGGTTGGGCTCCCCTGGGCGGGGATCTCTCTCAGGAGAGTCCCAGGCTTTCCGGCCTACACAAGGACTGTCTGGTGAAGCTGTGGTTGGTGGTGAAGCCGGAGGACAGAGCTCTGGGAATGGGAAGACACTTGCAGAGACTGTAAGTAGACGTGGAAATGTTTGTATGAAAAGTACCGATAATACTGATAAGAGGAAGTCTGATTATGTTATTCAGCAAAAGAGTTCTCAGTCCAGCCAGTCATTGCAGGCCCAGCAAGCCCAGCACAGTGCAGCTCAGTCTGTTCAGAGACATGTTATTATCGCTCCGCACAGTCCAAACACTGGAAGTGCAACTCAAAGAACCCCTCAGAGTGGGGCTCATTCAGTCCAGCAACATATTAATACCACCCAGTACAGTCCAAGTTCTGGAAGCGTGATCCAATCCAGCCAGCCATTGCAAGCCCAGCACAGTGCAGCTCAGGCTGTTCAGAGACATGTTATTGCTCAGCACAATCCAAACACTGGAAGTGCAACCCAATCCAGCCAGTCATTACAGTCAATGCAAACCCCGCAGAGTGGGGCTCATTCAGTCCAGGAACATACTAATACCACCCAGTACAGTCCAAGTTCTGGAAGCGTGATCCAATCCAGTCAGCCATTACAACCACAGCAAGCTCAGCAGAGTGCAGCTCATAGAGCTCAGAGTGGAGCAGAGACATCGGTTTCTCCCAGTACTCCTCGCAAATACACCAGAACCTCCTTAGAACAGAAAACCATTAAAGAGAACTTACAACAGTGTGTAATGGTGGGCAGCAGCCAGAGACGTTCATCGCGCTCTAAGTTGCAGCAGAATAAAGAGGAGGGTGGTAATAATTTTCCACAATCTGCCCCAGTGAAACCATCTACACCCAGCAGAGACCCTCAGACCAGCACTGGTAATGGGAAGGTGGATCAGGATTTCAAGCGTCCTGCAGCCGCGAAGCAGAAAGTGTTAAAGTCTGAACCTGCGCTGCACCTGGCTGACAAAATTCCTTTCCTGGTAAAAAGAATGGAGTCCCTGAGGAAAGCCAAGACTAAGATCCAGAAGCAGATTGAATGTGTTTATAGACTCAAAGCTGCCAACCCCAAGAAGGAAATTTTATATGACAGCAAACTGAACTCCCTGGGCATTGAACTGGCCGGCGTGTCAAAGGACATTGATGCTGTTCTGGAAGAACTGGGACCAGTGGCGGAGGTGTACCACAATCGTGATCGATTTGAGGCGGGATTGAGTGGAAGGATTGAGTCTTCTACAGAGTCAGACTCTGGGGATCCGGTCCAACGCACGCAGCCACCACATGTGTCTCCTGAAGGGAAGACTGTGCAGCCTCTGGAGGACAGTGAGGTTGGAGCAGATCCTCCTGCTGGACTTCCAGCTCTGGAGGGTGGTGGGAACATCAGTATAACCCAGCAGACATTTACAGTACAGGAGACTCAGAGGAGTGACATGGTGGACTCCCAGCACATGGATTGTGAGAACAGTGCTGCTGCCACTAGTACTCCTGGTGGGAGCCATGCTGGGGGGACTGGTGTTCATAGTGGGAGCCATGCTGGGGGGAGCCATGCTGGGGGGACTGGTATTCATGGTGGGAGCCATGCTGGGGTGACTGGTGTTCATGGGGGGAGTAACACTGAGGTAACTAGTAATGATGATATGAGGTGCAGTGATGATGTCACTAATATTGATGTGGTGAATAATCCTGATGTTATCAATGCTGGTATATCTGAATGGGGTCATCAGCAGTCTGAGGGCTCTGAGAATGTAGCGATGGAGGAGTCCGTTCAGAATAACCCTCAGGACTTCCCCCCTTTGGTGGATCCACCACCTGCTCCACAAGGGAATGCTGGTCCATCTGGTCACGTCCCTCCTCGGAATGCCTGGAGCCGTGGGGCCCCTTCTTTTTCCACCAGTAACAATTATACTGGTCAGGCCTTTAAGAGAAGGAATGTGGTGAGATTGAAGCATAGGGGTTCCAGAGAGGAGCTCCCTGATAGGAGGTTTGTAGTAAGGGAGTTGCTGTGTCATCAGATGGGGTTTGCTCCTGCAGACATACTGGCAGTCATCAATCTCCCTGACAGACAAGGTTATGATGTCAGCTTTAAGCTCATGTCTGACTTAGACAGGTTCTGGGCCAGTTTCAGTGGTTTGCGGGACAAAGAGGGTTGGAGGAATTTCATCTTTATTCCCATCTCCAAACCTGACACAGCAAATGTTACCATCATGTTCTGGAATGAGTCTGTGCCCCCCCAGGATGTTGTCATCTGGCTCAGAAGACATTGTGAAATGGTTTCTGAGTTGACAAAAACTAAAGACAGTGATGGGATCTGGACGGGTGGTTGGAGGGTTCTTGTTAAGTTGAGGCAAAGTAACAATGTTACCCATCACCTGCCAAACTCTTTTTTCATTGGGCGGGAGAGAGGAGTTTGCTTCTATGCAGGTCAGCCCAGGTTATGTTATAAATGTGGTAAATCTGGCCATGTGGCGAATGTTTGTACGATCCTGAAGTGTAATCTTTGTGGGGAGGTTGGCCACATCAGTTCTACCTGTGAGAAGGTTAAGTGCAATCTGTGTGGTGGGCTTGGCCATTTCCATAGGGATTGCCCGGAGGCCTTCCATAATAAGGATGGGGAATCTGCAGACAATGAATTGTTGGCTGCAGCAGAACAACTAGAGGAGGAAGCTTTAATGAATGGGGCTGTATTGACTAGGGAGGAGGTGGTCCCGGAGGTCCAGGAGACTACTCCCGGGCGGGCGGACAGTGTTCAGCAGGCTGAGGAGCAGCCGGCCCCACACTCTTCTTCTGTTCCAGTTCCTGTCTCTGTGAAGATCACTGGTCAGAAGAGGAGGAATAAAAAAGATAAGTCTACCCGTAAACCCGAAAGTGACTGGATATTAGTGCAGAAGTCAGCTAAAAAAGTGAAAGGGGCACCAGAAGTGGGTACGGCACTTTCCACCAATAGGTATGAAGCGTTATCGGATTCGGATGTGGGTTCCTATTCACTGGAGGCCCAGGAACTGGAGCAGGAATTAAAAAGGGTGGGAAAAGAGTATGCGACTGGCTCAGAGGATGACCCGCCCACTAAAAGGCGTCCGCCCCCTGATCCTGGATCCGCAGAATCTGATATGGAAACTGGTAGTCAGCAGAGTGACTCCGATTCTGACTTATAATGGGGGTCTTATTTTTTCTCCTCTTTGCTGTGATGGCAGGTTTTTCTCTAAACATTGTCTCCAGCAATGTGAACAGCATTAAAAACAGGAGGACAAGGCATGCCGTTTTTGAACACCTCAGGTACCTGGATGCTGATGTCTATTTTTTACAAGAGACACATCTAACATCTGTTGGACTAATGCGGGAGGCAGAGAGGGAGTGGCACACAGGACCCTCATTTTGGTCTTTGGCTGTGGAGTCTTATGCAGGTGTTGCCATCCTTTTCAATACTAAGGATGTGACGGTGCATAGACTCACTGAGGTGTCAATGGGAAGATGTCTTATATTGGAGGTAACAATTCACGGCAGGAGACTCCGATTAATTAACATATATGGGCCTCAAACAATAGCAGGAAGAATTGGGTTATTTAATGATGTAAAATCATATCTTTTTACATCAGTCCCTGTGGTTATGGTAGGAGACTTTAATGTCACTAGGACATCAAGTGACCGTTCTTCTGGTAGGGTGGTGGGTAGTGACTCCAAAGTTCTTAATCGTATTATTTTGCAAACCGGTTTAAGTGATATTTTTGCACAAAATGGCAGGAAGCCAGGCTTCACCTTCTTTCGCGGTAATATCAAAAGCAGACTAGATATGGCACTGGTAAGTCCTACAGAATTGGTGACCAATATGAGTGAGAAGCTGGTACATTACTCAGATCATGTGGCCCTTTACTTTTGTCTGGGAACCTGTAAGCATCCTGATATGGGCAGGGGGCTATGGAGGCTAAACTCTAATCTTTTAGAAGATGTATCTGTCCAGCAACAAGTACAGAACCTCTTGCAACACCATGATGAGAGACTAGACTTCTATGACTGTACTGCGGATTGGTGGGAGGATGTTAAAAAGGACATCTCTTCTCTCTTGAGGAAGTTGTCTGCTAAAATGGGGAAAAGTAGATATAGCTATTATCTCAGGCTGAGGAAAGAGCTGGAGTCGCTTTATTCTGGCGGGTTGGAGGCAGGGAGGAAGATTGATCAAGTAAAATCTGAGCTAAGTCAATATCAATATAGCAGATACAACTCCCTGGTATTTGAACGGGATTATGGATCCCCAGGGACACCTGATCCCTTTGAAAATTGTAGGGACTAGGTGACTAGGAAGTTAATGATGGGCCTGAAGGATTCCCAGGGGATTTTGCAGGAGTCTCAGGAGGGTATTCTGGGAGTGGTAAGATCATACTATGCTGACTTATTTCGGGAGAAGGGTTTGGATAAGAAGAAGATGGCACAGTTCTTAGATTCGGTTCCAGGTCCTGTTGTTGATAATTTGGATTTTTCTCCTTTGACAGCAGACATAACGGTGGAGGAAGTTAGGGAAGCTATTGATAAATTACGTCAAAAGAAGGCACCAGGACCTGATGGCATTACAGCTGAATTTTATAAGAAATTTAAAGAGCTCCTGGCTCCGATTCTTGTGGATGTGTTTAAAAGTTGTTTGGAGAAACGCCTGATGCCTCCATCCATGAGAGTATCATCCTTAGTTCTGCTGTTCAAGGGTAGAGAACCTAATGACATCAAGAATTGGAGGCCTATAGCCCTTTTAAATGTAGACCGGAAGATTCTGGCAAAAATATTATTTTCTAGGTTGAAGTGTTTTTCTCCAGCACTATTGACAGACTGTCAGTATGGCACGGTAAAAGGGCGGAATATTTATGGTGCTCTCATTTCCCTGAGGGAAGCTTTTGAGAGGTGTAAGGTTCTTAGGCATGGGAAGTATATGGTGAGTTTAGACCAAGCTAAAGCTTTTGACAGGGTTGACCATGGGTATCTGTGGGCGACTTTGTTAAAGTATGGTATCCCAAGGTTATTTGTTGATTGGCTGAGAACTTTATACTGGAAAGCTGAGAGTTTTCCACTTATCAATGGGTGGCAGGGCGGTACTTTTGGGGTTGAGGCTGGGGTGAGGCAGGGTTGCCCCTTGAGTCCCCTCTTATATGTTTTTGCCATTGATCCTTTTTTGAGATCACTGCAGGAGTGTGATTTTCGGGGGGTACCTGTGCCCCATGCCTCGGCCCTATCCGTATTCGCTTATGCGGATGATGTCACTGTAGTGGTGTCCACCTCCCATGAGGCCCAGTTGCTAGCAGCTTCCATTGGAACTTACTCTGAGGCCTCTGGGTCTCTTGTCAACTTTGAGAAGAGTGAAGCTCTCTGGACACTGCAGGGTGATCCAGATTTTGATCTGCCCCAGTTTGCAAAAGCTTCAAGTTGTCTTAAGATCTTAGGGGTTAAGTTTGGAAGGGAAGATAATGCCAGGCTAAATTGGGAGGAGAAATTGGATGCTGGTAATGCAAGGGTTCAGCGATGGAAGAATTGCAAGTTGACCTACAGAGAAAGGGTCAAAATGTTGAAGACGTACTTAATTCCTATCTTTCTATATGTCTCTATGGTTTTTCCGTTGCCAGAATCTTTCTCTGTAAGGCTCTTCAGTCTGTTTTTTCAGCTCTTCTGGGGTAATAGACTGAATCCAATAAAAAGAGGGGTTACTTACCTGCTGAACAAAGAGGGTGGGTTGAATATGATAAATCCTAAGGTGTTTTTTGATTCTCTGTTTCTTAAAGTTAATTTTGGGTGTTTGGACTCCGATGTTGGCCCTCCGTGGGTAAACAGTGTTAGGGCCTGGATATTGCCTCGTGCAGAGTCCTGGATGCGGGGCGGTTCTCTCAAGAGGAAGAGATGTACTCAGGGTTATCTCCCACCATATCTGGACTCAGCTCTGAAGTCTCTGAGGAGGTGGGGGATTGAGAAATCCTACCTTGAAAAAAGTCCAAGGAAATTGTTATACCAGAGGATCTGTAGGACCTTTTTCTGTTCTCCACTTGTACTCAGAGACTGCACTACAGCTGTTATGGAAGAAAGCTTAAAGTTGTTGAATAGCCCCAGATTACCCTCAAAGTTTCATGACATTGCCTGGCTGTCTCTCCATGGGAAGATGTATGTGAGGGGGAACATGAAAGGTCTGGCCGCATCTGAAAGGATCTGCCCTTTGGGCTGTAATCAGGAGGAGTCCATGGAGCATTTCTTGGTGGATTGTTGGGGAAGCCGTGAAGTCTGGAAGGAAGTAGCTCCTGGAGTTGGGATCCAAAGGTTGGAAAACCTAAGTTGCTCAGACAGGCTTTATGGTGTTCCCCCAACAATACACGGTGTAGATAGAGGGACAATGTACATCATCATTACCGTAGTCAAGTACTATCAATGGCATGCAAGGACTAAAGTTGCCATGCATAATGAACAGTTTATCTCCAGTAAAATTGCAGGTTTAGTGTTATCCGAGTTACGATGGATTAAGGGTTTGGAAATTAGGAAATGTTGGAGAAGTATAGACTTATGGAAAGGAGTCTTATTGTGACATTTGTTTCCTATTAATGCCCTTTTTTAACTGCTAAGTTTTTGACCTAAACAACATGTCAGTAATTGTTGTATTTATGTTATTTTAAGTCAGTTAGTCTGTTATTATGTATCTTGTTTGTTTTTACAAATAAAAATCTCCATACATACAGAATAAGAACAGATACCGAGAATTACACCCGACATACAGGACAAGAGAAGTAGTACTGTGCAGAGGGTGTGGCTGCCTGTGGAGAAGCTGTAGTCTGTGTGGTACAGAGCTCCTCTGATATAAGGGTTGAGCTCCCCTGGGTGGGATGTCTCTCAGGAGCAGTGGAACCCCATCCATTAAGGGCGCACGGGCGCTGCCCCCCTCTAACCACGCCACCCCCCTATATGGTTAATGGCCCCCCTCTAATGCCCCCCCAAAACAAAAAACCACCAGCTCCCACTGCCCAGGAGAGTCCCAGGCTTTTTGGCCTACACAAGGACTTTCAGGTGAAGCTGTGGTTGGTGGTGAAGCCGGAGGACGAAGTTCTGGGAATGGAAAGCAATCTGCAGAGATTGTAAGTAGACATGGAAATGTTTGTGGAGAAAAGTCCAGGATGAAAAGTACCGATAATACAGATAAGAGGAAGTCTTCATGGGAAACATTACTCAGCAACATCTGAATTCTGGAAGTAGAACTCAATCCAGCCAGACATTACAGCTGCGGCAAGGCCAGCAGAGTGCGGGGCTCATTCAGCTCATCATTGTAATAATGTTGCTCAGCACAGCCCAAGCTCTGGAAGTATGATTCAAGGCAGTCCAGCCATTGCAAGCCCAGCAGAGTGGGGCACATTCAGTTCAGCATACCTCCCAACTGTCCCAGATTCGCCGGGACTGTCCCGGGACTTGATGCAAGTCCCGGCGAATGAAGGCTTTGTCCTGGAGTGGAGCCAAGTGCTGGAACAAGTTCCAGCACTTGGCTCTAGTGGCTTTCCCACAAGCACGCACCAGCAACACCCTTCCTGCAGCTTGTGTGGGGTGTCTGGAGTCCCGCTCGCATAGCTGTGTAAATGTGACAGGCAAGCCAGCGGTGATAGATGCCGGCTGCCTCGCACATACACAGCTCACAGCAGCTTGCTCCTCCTCGGCTGTGATGCTTCCCTGCACACAGATAGGTGGAGGAGGTGGGGTGAAGTCATGGCAGAGGCGGACTGAGTGGCAATTGGCCCCCCCGGCCGTTCTGATGCCTGGAAGAGAAGGAAGGAGGTAATGCAGAGCGGCGCTCTGTGAGCTGACATCCCGCCTTCTCCTTCAGGCCTTTTTATGTTGCTGAGCGCACCAGTGCATTCCGCTTTCCTCAGAAGGTACCAAACTGTTGCTTTGGCCACTCCTAATGTTGCTGCTATCTCTCTGATGGATTTCTTTGGTTTTTGAAGCCTTACAATGGCCGTTTCACTTGGATACCTCCTTTGAACGCATGATGTAGGTTCACAGCAATAGATTCCAAATGCAAATACTGCACTAAAGCCTCGTACACACGGTTCGATTGTTGGAAGGGGATTGTCTGTTGACAGACTGTTGTCCTAAATTCTTACCGTTAGTACCCTCCTTTAGACACTAGTTTTCCAATTTTCGGCCAACAAATGTTGGATGGCAGGCTAGTAAATTTTCAGCGGACAACGGCTCCACGTCTGATTTTGTAATGGTCAAGACAAAAATGTCAAAAGTACAAACACGCATGCTCGGAATCAATGCTCACCAAACATGAAATTAGCAGAAGAGGGCCCAAAGGGTGGCGCTCAAGAGCTGAAATTCCTCGTAGTATGTCACTACGTTCCTGTTTGTGGCGCGACAATTGTGTACCGTTAGTATGCAAGGCAAGATCCTGGCACGCGCCCTTTTGACAAAAATCAGACGCTCGGTTGGCCAACAAAGTACACCGTACTTGTTGATTCTAAAGCCTCGTACACCGTGTGTACGAGGCTTTAGAATCAACTCCAGACCTTTTACCTGCTTAATTGATGAAGAAAGAACGAAGGAGTAGCCCACACCTGGCCATGAAACAGTTTTTCATTTGATTGTCCAATTACTTTTGGTCCCTTGAAAAAGAGGGGGATGGCTATTCTTAAGAGCTGTAATTCCTAAACCCTTCCCCCGATCTGGATGTACATACCATCAAACTAAACCCAAGAGTGTGACCTTTCAGCCCATATCCATTATAGAACTAGAGCTTGAATAGGTTTTGGTAAATACATGAAAAAACCTAAAATTGTGCCTCTGTCCAAATATATATGGACCCAAGTGTAGAACGTCTGGGGGTTCCACGTCATTTTTGTAGCAAAATGCAGATTTTTATAAGTATGTGAGAAAGGTCAGAACTTTCCCAGTAGACAAGCGGTAGAAGAACACTATTGGAGTAAAAGGCATCTAAATCCTGATCAACATGCACAGCACGGCGCAGTTTAGACCAGAACAAAAAAATTTAAAAATCTGCAAACAAGTTTTTCTTTGAAACAGAAATTTGGGGGAAAAATTGCAGCACATCCTTTCTGAACTTGAGCTCCAGTAGCTTTTATATTGGATCAGACTACATTGGCCAGCCTCCCCCCACCACTTCCATCAATGAGGCTTCCCTCGCCATCAATGAGCCTTCCCTCCCCCACCTCCATCAATGAGCCTTCCCTCCCCCCCACCTCCATCAATGAGCCTTCCCTCCCCCCCACCTCCATCAATGAGCCTCCCCTCCCCCACCTCCATCAATGAGCCTTCCCTCCCCCACCTCCATCAATGAGCCTTCCCCTCAACCTCCATCAATGAGCCTTCCCCCCACCTCCATCAATGAGCCTTCCCTCCCCACCTCCATCAATGAGCCTTCGCTCCTCACCTCCATCAATGAGCCTTCGCTCCTCACCTCCATCAATGAGCCTTCCCTCCCCACCTCCATCAATGAGCCTTCCCTCCCCACCTCCATCAATGAGCCTTCCCTCCCCACCTCCATCAATGAGCCTTCCCTCCCCACCTCCATCAATGAGCCTTCCCTCCCCACCTCCATCAATGAGCCTTCCCTCCCCCACCTCCATCAATGAGCCTTCCCTCCCCCACCTCCATCAATGAGCCTTCCCTCCCCCACCTCCATCAATGAGCCTTCCTTCCCCCCACCTCCATCAATGAGCCTTCCTTCCCCCCACCTCCATCAATGAGCCTTCCTTCCCCCCACCTCCATCAATGAGCCTTCCCTCCCCACCTCCATGAATGAGCCTTCCCTCCCCCCACCTCCATCAATCCCTCCCCCCACCTCCATCAATGAGCCTTCCCTCCCCACCTCCATCAATGAGCCTTCCCTCCCCACCTCCATCAATGAGCCTTCCCTTCCCTCCTCCATCAATGAGCCTTCCCTTCCCACCTCCATCAATGAGCCTTACCTCCCCACCTCCATCAGTGAGCCTTCCCTCCCCACCTCAATGAATGAGCCTTTCCTCCCCACCTCCATTAATGAGCCTCCCCCCACCTCCATCAATGAGCCTTCCCTCCCCCAGCTCCATCAATGAGCCTTCCCTCCATCAATAAGCTTTCCCTCCCCCACCTCCATCAATGAGCCTTCCCTCCCCCCACCTCCATCAATGAGCCTTCCCTCCCCCCCACCTCCATCAATGAGCCTCCCCTCCCCCACCTCCATCAATGAGCCTTCCCTCCCCCCCACCTCCATCAATGAGCCTCCCCTCCCCCACCTCCATCAATGAGCCTCCCCTCCCCCACCTCCATCAATGAGCCTTCCCTCCCCACCTCCATCAATGAGCCTTCCCCCCAACCTCCATCAATGAGCCTTCCCTCCCCACCTCCATCAATGAGCCTTCCCTCCCCCACCTCCATCAATGAGCCTTCCCTCCCCCACCTCCATCAATGAGCCTTCCCTCCCCCACCTCCATCAATGAGCCTTCCTTCCCCCCACCTCCATCAATGAGCCTTCCTTCCCCCCACCTCCATCAATGAGCCTTCCTTCCCCCCACCTCCATCAATGAGCCTTCCCTCCCCACCTCCATGAATGAGCCTTCCCTCCCCCCACCTCCATCAATCCCTCCCCCCACCTCCATCAATGAGCCTTCCCTCCCCACCTCCATCAATGAGCCTTCCCTCCCCACCTCCATCAATGAGCCTTCCCTTCCCTCCTCCATCAATGAGCCTTCCCTTCCCACCTCCATCAATGAGCCTTACCTCCCCACCTCCATCAGTGAGCCTTCCCTCCCCACCTCAATGAATGAGCCTTTCCTCCCCACCTCCATTAATGAGCCTCCCCCCCACCTCCATCAATGAGCCTTCCCTCCCCCACCTCCATCAATGAGCCTTCCCTCCCCACCTCCATCAATGAGCCTTCCCTTCCCTCCTCCATCAATGAGCCTTCCCTTCCCACCTCCATCAATGAGCCTTACCTCCCCACCTCCATCAGTGAGCCTTCCCTCCCCACCTCAATGAATGAGCCTTTCCTCCCCACCTCCATTAATGAGCCTCCCCCCCACCTCCATCAATGAGCCTTCCCTCCCCCACCTCCATCAATGAGCCTTCCCTCCCCACCTCCATCAATGAGCCTTCCTTCCCCCCACCTCCATCAATGAGCCTTCCTTCCCCCCACCTCCATCAATGAGCCTTCCTTCCCCCCACCTCCATCAATGAGCCTTCCCTCCCCACCTCCATGAATGAGCCTTCCCTCCCCCCACCTCCATCAATCCCTCCCCCCACCTCCATCAATGAGCCTTCCCTCCCCACCTCCATCAATGAGCCTTCCCTCCCCCACCTCCATCAATGAGCCTTCCCTCCCCCACCTCCATCAATGAGCCTTCCTTCCCCCCACCTCCATCAATGAGCCTTCCTTCCCCCCACCTCCATCAATGAGCCTTCCTTCCCCCCACCTCCATCAATGAGCCTTCCCTCCCCACCTCCATGAATGAGCCTTCCCTCCCCCCACCTCCATCAATCCCTCCCCCCACCTCCATCAATGAGCCTTCCCTCCCCACCTCCATCAATGAGCCTTCCCTCCCCACCTCCATCAATGAGCCTTCCCTTCCCTCCTCCATCAATGAGCCTTCCCTTCCCACCTCCATCAATGAGCCTTACCTCCCCACCTCCATCAGTGAGCCTTCCCTCCCCACCTCAATGAATGAGCCTTTCCTCCCCACCTCCATTAATGAGCCTCCCCCCCACCTCCATCAATGAGCCTTCCCTCCCCCACCTCCATCAATGAGCCTTCCTTCCCCCCACCTCCATCAATGAGCCTTCCTTCCCCCCACCTCCATCAATGAGCCTTCCTTCCCCCCACCTCCATCAATGAGCCTTCCCTCCCCACCTCCATGAATGAGCCTTCCCTCCCCCCACCTCCATCAATCCCTCCCCCCACCTCCATCAATGAGCCTTCCCTCCCCACCTCCATCAATGAGCCTTCCCTCCCCACCTCCATCAATGAGCCTTCCCTTCCCTCCTCCATCAATGAGCCTTCCCTTCCCTCCTCCATCAATGAGCCTTCCCTTCCCACCTCCATCAATGAGCCTTCCCTCCCCACCTCCATCAATGAGCCTTCCCTCCCCACCTCCATCAATGAGCCTTCCCTTCCCTCCTCCATCAATGAGCCTTCCCTTCCCACCTCCATCAATGAGCCTTACCTCCCCACCTCCATCAGTGAGCCTTCCCTCCCCACCTCAATGAATGAGCCTTTCCTCCCCACCTCCATTAATGAGCCTCCCCCCCACCTCCATCAATGAGCCTTCCCTCCCCCAGCTCCATCAATGAGCCTTCCCTCCATCAATAAGCTTTCCCTCCCCCACCTCCATCAATGAGCCTTCCCTCCCCCCACCTCCATCAATGAGCCTTCCCTCCCCCCCACCTCCATCAATGAGCCTTCCCTCCCCCCCACCTCCATCAATGAGCCTCCCCTCCCCCACCTCCATCAATGAGCCTTCCCTCACCCACCTCCATCAATGAGCCTTCCCCTCAACCTCCATCAATGAGCCTTCCCCTCAACCTCCATCAATGAGCCTTCCCTCCCCACCTCCATCAATGAGCCTTCGCTCCTCACCTCCATCAATGAGCCTTCCCTCCCCACCTCCATCAATGAGCCTTCCCTCCTCACCTCCATCATTGAGCCTTCCCTCCCCACCTCCATCAATGGGCCTTCCCTCCCCACCTCCATCAATGAGCCTTCCCTCCCCACCTCCATCAATGAGCCTTCCCTCCCCACCTCCATCAATGAGCCTTCCCTCCCCCGCCTCATTCAATGTGCCTTCCCTCCCCACCTCCATCAATGAGCCTTCCCCCCAACCTCCATCAATGAGCCTTCCCTCCCCACCTCCATCAATGAGCCTTCCCTTCCCCACCTCCATCAATGAGCCTTCCCTCCCCCACCTCCATCAATGAGCCTTCCCTCCCCCACCTCCATCAATGAGCCTTCCTTCCCCCCACCTCCATCAATGAGCCTTCCTTCCCCCCACCTCCATCAATGAGCCTTCCTTCCCCCCACCTCCATCAATGAGCCTTCCCTCCCCACCTCCATGAATGAGCCTTCCCTCCCCCCACCTCCATCAATCCCTCCCCCCACCTCCATCAATGAGCCTTCCCTCCCCACCTCCATCAATGAGCCTTCCCTCCCCCGCCTCATTCAATGAGCCTTCCCTCCCCACCTCCATGAATGAGCCTTCCCTCCCCCCACCTCCATCAATCCTTCCCCCCACCTCCATCAATGAGCCTTCCCTCCCCACCTCCATCAATGAGCCTTCCCTCCCCCGCCTCATTCAATGTGCCTTCCCTCCCCACCTCCATCAATGAGCCTTCCCCCCAACCTCCATCAATGAGCCTTCCTTCCCCCCACCTCCATCAATGAGCCTTCCTTCCCCCCACCTCCATCAATGAGCCTTCCTTCCCCCCACCTCCATCAATGAGCCTTCCCTCCCCACCTCCATGAATGAGCCTTCCCTCCCCCCACCTCCATCAATCCCTCCCCCCACCTCCATCAATGAGCCTTCCCTCCCCACCTCCATCAATGAGCCTTCCCTCCCCACCTCCATCAATGAGCCTTCCCTTCCCTCCTCCATCAATGAGCCTTCCCTTCCCACCTCCATCAATGAGCCTTCCCTCCCCACCTCCATCAGTAAGCCTTCCCTCCCCACCTCAATGAATGAGCCTTTCCTCCCCACCTCCATTAATGAGCCTCCCCCCCACCTCCATCAATGAGCCTTCCCTCCCCCAGCTCCATCAATGAGCCTTCCCTCCATCAATAAGCTTTCCCTCCCCCACCTCCATCAATGAGCCTTCCCTCCCCCCACCTCCATCAATCCCTCCCCCCACCTCCATCAATGAACCTTCCCTCCCCCACCTACATCAATGAGCCTTCCCTCCCCCTCCTCCATCAATGAGCCTTCCCTCCCCCTCCTCCATCAATGAGCCTTCCCTCCCCCTCCTCCATCAATGAGCCTTCCCTCCCCCTCCTCCATCAATGAGCCTTCCCTCCTCACCTCCATCAATGAGCCTTCCCTCCCCCTCCTCCATCAATGAGCCTTCCCTCCCCCTCCTCCATCGATGAGCCTTCCCTCCCCCGCCTCCATCAATGAGCCTTCCCTCCCCCGCCTCCATCAATGAGCCTTTCCTCCCCCGCCTCCATCAATGAGCCTTCCCTCCCCCGCCTCCATCAATGAGCCTTCCCTCCCCCGCCTCCATCAATGAGCCTTACCTCCCCCGCCTCCATCAATGAGCCTTCCCTCCCCCGCCTCCATCAATGAGCCTTCCCTCCCCCGCCTCCATCAATGAGCCTTCCCTCCCCCGCCTCCATCAATGAGCCTTCCCTCCCCCGCCTCCATCAATGAGCCTTCCCTCCCCCGCCTCCATCAATGAGCCTTCCCTCCCCCGCCTCCATCAATGAGCCTTACCTCCCCCGCCTCCATCAATGAGCCTTCCCTCCCCACCTCCATCAATAAGCCTTCCCTCCTCACCTCCACCAATGAGCCTTCCCTCCCCCACCTCCATCAATGAGCCTTCCCTCCCCCACCTCCATCAATGAGCCTTCCCTCCCCCACCTCCATCAATGAGCCATCTCTCCCCACCTCCATCAATGAGCCTTTCCTCCCCCACCTCCATCAATGAGCCTTCCCTCCCCACCACCATCAATAAGCCTTCCCTCCTCACCTCCACCAATGAGCCTTCCCTCCCCCACCTCCATCAATGAGCCTTCCCTCCCCCACCTCCATCAATGAGCCATCTCTCCCCACCTCCATCAATGAGCCTTCCCTCCCCCACCTCCATCAATGAGCCATCTCTCCCCACCTCCATCAATGAGCCTTTCCTCCCCCACCTCCATCAATGAGCCTTCCCCCCAACCTCTATCAATGAGCCTTCCCTCCTCACCTCCATCAATAAGCCTTCCCTCCTCACCTCCATCGAAAAGCCTTCCCTCCCCACCTCCATCAATGAGCATTCCCTCCCCAACTCCATTAATGAGCCTTCCCTCCCCACCTCCATCAATGAGCATTCCCTCCCCAACTCCATCAATGAGCCTTCCCCCTACCTCCTTTTAATGAGCCTTCCCCCACCTCAATCAATGAGCCTCCCCCCCCCCCACCTCCATCAGTGAGCCTTCCCTCCCCACCCACCTCCATCAATGAGCCCACCAACCTCCATCATTGAGCCTTCCCTCCCCCACCTTCATCAATGAACCTTCACTCCCCCACCTCCATCAATGAGCCTTCCCTCCCCACCTCCCATCAATGAACCTTCCTTCCCCACCTCCATCAATGAGCCTTCCCTCCCCCACCTCCATCAATGAGCCTCCCCCTCCCACCTCCATCAATGAGCCTTCCCTCCCCCGCCTCCATCAATGAGCCTTCCTCCCCCACCTCCATCAATGAGCCTTCCCCCCCCACCTCCATCAATGAGCCTTCCCTCCCCCGCCTCCATCAATGAGCCTTCCTCCCCCCCACCTCCATCAATGAACCTTCCCTCCCCCCACCCCCTTCAACGAGCCTTCCCTCCCCACCTCCATCAATGAGCCTTCCCTCCCCCCACACCCATCAACGAGCCTTCCCTCCCCACCTCCATCAATGAGCCTTCCCTCCCCATAAATGAGGCCTTCCTCCCCCCACCTCTATCAATGAACCTTCCCTCCCCCCACCCCCATCAATGAGGCTTCCCTCCCCACCTCCATCAATGAGCCTTCCCTCCCCACCGCCATTAATGAGCCTTCCCTCCTCACCTCAATCAATAAGCCTTCCCTCCCCACCTCCATCAATGAGCCTTCCCCCCAACCTCCATCAATGAGCCTTCCCTCCCCCACCTCCATCAATAAGCCTTGGCTGCCCATGATCCTGTCACCGGTTGACCGGTTTTCCTTCCTTGGACCACTTTTGGACGGTCCTGACCAGTGCAGACCAGGAACATTCCACAAGAGCTGCAGTTTTGGAGTCACTCTGACACCGTCATCTAATCATTACAGTTTGGTTTTTGTCAAAGTCCCCCAGAAGTAAAGGGGAACCTTAGGAAGTCCTCAGTCTTACTGCTCAAAAGCAAGGACACAACCACTAAAGTCACATTGTATAGTGATTCATACACCAGATAACACATACTGTATATGAAGAGCCGGATATCATCTCCACTGGTCAGCTGATTTGAAGTGCACAATATGTACTCCACTTGTAGGTAAAAGGTATCTATGCTTATTCTGAAGAACATCAGACACACCCAGGGTGGAGCATTGAGGGGGAGGGAGGGTGGAGGCTGCTCATCAGATATATAAGAACTCAGACTCATGGTCCGGCAGTCACAACATGAAGGAGATAGTACTGAGCGTGCTGCTGGCCATCGTCCTGATTCAGGGTAAGAGATTCTGGGGGGGTGATGGATAGCACATGGTTCCAGGGGAAGATAGACGAGGTGGGGGGTGATGGAAATAGACAGTAGTAGTGTACATGGTGGTGATAGACAATAGATGGTATAAGTGGGGCGCCCATGGGGATGATGGACAATATATGGTACATGTGAGGTACACAAGGGAGTGATGGACAATATTAGTGAGGTACACATGTGGATGATGGACACAAATAGTGAGGTGCACATGTGGGGAACTGCACAGTATATGGAAATCTAGTGTGGTGGAGTACACATGGGGTGTGATGGAAATAGACAGTAATAGGGGAGTATACATAGATGGTGATGGAGCATAGATGGTAATAGTAGGGTACACATCGAGGGGTTATGACCAATAGATGGTATGAGTGGGGTACACATGGGGAATGATGAAAAAGAGAGGGCCATAGTGGGGTACACATGGGGGTAAAGAATAGGCAGTAATGGTGGGGCACACATGGGGGATGATGGACAATAGATGGTAATAATGATGTATACATGGGGGGAGGGGAGCTAGCAGACAGTAATGGGGGTGATAAATGAGTGGGAGGAGGGGGGTGTTGGACAATAGACAGTCCTAGTGAGGGTGCATGCTGGTTCTTGTAGTGACTCCATAGCTGGTAAACCTATAGGAAATAGGTGCAAGCAAGGGCAGTATGGAGTTTGTCATTCTCACCCTTCCAGACACACTCCATGCAGGTTATTCCCTCCCAGCCCTCAGGAAGTTTTCGGTGTCAGATATTCAGTCCGGCTTTTGGCCTTAAGGCTACGTGACACACCCAGAGCAGTCCCACGCCCTTGGATTGGGGTCGGGGCTTAGGCCAGCTCCTGGAACCGGTTTGGTAGGTGGGTTCCCTCAGGGGACAGTACTGCCCCAGGCTCACTCACACAGGCCGTATACTTACTGGGACCAGGACAGCTAAACAGCCTCTACCAGTCACTGATCACCCATCTCACCCTTATACTGGCTACACCTCCAAGAGCTAACCCAGCAAAGGGGAAAACCCCCACCACACCCTGCTAAAGCAGACCCAGGAAGGGGGGAGAGGGCCTGCCACACTCTGCTGGAGCAGACCCGGAAAAAGGGGGGGTCTGCCACTTCCTGCTACAGCAGACCCAGAAAGGGGGGAGAGGGCCTGCCACACCCTCCTGGAGCAGACCCGGAAAAGGGGGGAGGGGGCCCGCCACACCCTGCTGGAGCAGACCCAGAAAAGGGGGGAGGGGGCCGCCACACCCTGCTGGAGCAGACCCAGAAAAGGGGGGAGGGGGCCCGCCACACCCTGCTGGAGCAGACCTAGAAAAGGGGGGAGGGGGCCCGCCACACCCTGCTGGAGCAGACCCAGAAAAGGGGGGGTCTGCCACTCCCTGCTACAGCAGACCCAGAAAGGGGGGGTCTGCCACACCCTGCTGGAGAGCTGACCCGGAAAAAGGGGGGTCTGCCACTCCCTGCTACAGCAGACCCAGAAAGGGGGGAGAGGGCCTGCCACACCCTCCTGGAGCAGACCCAGAAAAAGGGGGGTCTGCCACTCCCTGCTACAGCAGACCCAGAAAGGGGGGGTCTGCCACACCCTGCTGGAGCAGACCCGGAAAAGGGGCCCGCCACACCCTGCTGGAGAGCTGATGCGGAAAAAGGGGGGTCTGCCACACCCTGCTGGAGAGCTGACCCGGAAAAAGGGGGGTCTGCCACACCCTGCTAGAGCAGACCCGGAAACAGGGGGTGGTGCCACACCCTGCTAGAGCAGACCCGGAAAAAGGGGGGGTGCCACACCCTGCTAGAGCAGACCCGGAAAAAGGGGGGGTGCCACACCCTGCTAGAGCAGACCCGGAAAAAGGGGAGTCTGCCACACCCTGCTAGAGCTGACCCGAAAAAAGGTGGGGTGCCACACCCTGCTAGAGCAGACCCAGAAAAAGGGGGGGGTGCCACACCCTGCTAGAGCAGACCCAGAAAAAGGGGGGGGTGCCACACCCTGCTAGAGCAGACCCGGAAAAAGGGGGGGGTGCCACATCCTGCTAGAGCAGACCCGGAAAAAGGGGGGGTGCCACACCCTGCTAGAGCAGACCCGGAAAAAGGGGGGGTACCACACCCTGCTAGAGCAGACCCGGAAAAAGGGGGGCCCTGCCACACCCTGTCGGAGCAGACCCGGAAAAAGGGGGGGTGCCACACCCTGCTAGAGCAGACCCGGAAAAAGGGGGGTCTGCCACACCCTGCTGGAAAAAGGAAAAACCCTGTCACTCCTTGCAAGAGCAGACCAAGAAGGGGGGGGGAAGAAACCCTGCCACACACTGCTGATGCAGACCCAGCAGAGAGGGGAGAGACCCCACCACAGCAGACCAAGCAGAGGGGAAGAGACGCTATCACACTGTGCCTGGAGCAGGGGGGGAGGGGAGACCCTGCCGGAGCAGACCCAGCAGTGTGGGGGGGGGGTGTTGGACAATAGACAGTCCTAGTGAGGGTGCATGCTGGTCCTTGTAGTGACTCCATAGCTGGTAAACCCATGGGAAATAGTTGCAAGCAAGGGCGGCATGGAGTTTGTCATTCTCACCCTTCCAGACACACTCCATGCAGCACAATCCCTCCCAGCCCTCAGGAAGTTTTTGTAGTCAGACATTCAGTCCAGGTTTTGGCCTTAAGGCCATGTGACACACCCAGAGCGTTCCCACGCCCTCCAATTGGGGTTTGGTAGGTAACCGGTTTGGTAGGTGGGTTCCCTCAGGGGACAGTACTGCCCCAGGCTCACTCACACAGGCCGTATACTTACTTGGACCAGGACGGCCAAACAGCCTCTACCGCAAAGGGGGGAGAAACCCCACCACACCCTGGAGCAGGCCCGGAAAAAAAGGGGGGGGGGGGGGGCGCCACATCGTGCCAGAGCAGGCCCAGAATAAGGGGGGGGGACCCGCCAAAACAGGCCTAGAAGAGGGCATGCCATTAGAGCCACCTGAGCAAAAACCAGAGCTGTTCCAGGGAGGAGGACGAGCTGAGCAAGGAAGCCCCCTCTGTGATAATAACATAGGGAGGGGGAGATACAGGGAATGAGTGATATACGGGGTCATATCCCAGATACTAAATTCATCTTCTCTTTTCTCCTAGTGGTGGAGTCCGCAAACACAAAATCCTGTAAGTACATACAAACTTCAGTGTGACCGTCTCTACTACTCACAGAACGGTCTGTGCCACAATCCCCAGCCTCCTTCTCCATCCTTCCCACTGATTTCTCTCCTACATCCTGGCCTCCATTGCTTGCTTCCCAGCCCAGCCTTCACCTCGGCCTCCCATGCTTGCTCCCCAGCCCAGGTTCCACTGCTTCCTCCTCCCACGCTTTCCCCTATTGCTATTCCAGCCTCCACTGCCGCCTCCAGTTTCCATCCCCCATTGTTTGCTCCATCCCAGACTGCACTGCTTCTTCCCACCATAGTTCCAGCACCTACTGCCTCCTTCAATTTCCATCCCAGCCTCCTTTGTCTCCTCCATCTCAGAATGCACTGCTTCCTCCCATCATAGTTCCAGAATCTACTGGCCTCCTTCAACTTCCATCCCAGCCTCCATTGTCTCCTCTATCCCAGACTGTACTGCTTTCTCCCATCATAGTTCCAGAATCTACTGGCCTCCTTCAACTTCCATATCAGCCTCCATCCCAGACTGCACTGCCTCCTCCCCAGCCCAGGTTCCACTGCTTCCTCCTCCCACACTTTCCCCTATTGGTATTCCAGCCTCTACTGCCGCCTCCAGTTTCCATCCCCCATTGTTTGCTCCATCCCAGACTGCACTGCTTCTTCCCACTATAGTTCCAGCATCTACTGGCCTCCTCCAAATCCATCCCAGCCTCTATTGTCTCCTCAATCCCAGACTGCATTGCTTCCTCCCATCATAGTTCCAGCACCTACTGCCTCCTCCAATTTCCATCCCAGCCTCCTTTGTCTCCTCCATCTCAGACTGCACTGCTTCCTCCCATCATAGTTCCAGAATCTACTGGCCTCCTTCAACTTCCATCCCAGCCTCCATTGTCTCCTCTATCCCAGACTGTACTGCTTTCTCCCATCATAGTTCCAGAATCTACTGGCCTCCTTCAACTTCCATATCAGCCTCCATCCCAGACTGCACTGCCTCCTCCCCAGCCCAGGTTCCACTGCTTCCTCCTCCCACGCTTTCCCCTATTGCTACTCCAGCCTCTAATGCCGCCTCCAGTTTCCATCCCCCATTGTTTGCTCCATCCCAGACTGCACTGCTTCCTCCCACCATAGTTCCAGCATCTACTGGCCTCCTCCAAGACCATCCCAGCCTCCATTGTCTCCTCAATCCCAGACTGCATTGCTTCCTCCCATCATAGTTCCAGCACCTACTGCCTCCTCCAATTTCCATCCCAGCCTCCTTTGTCTCCTCCATCTCAGACTGCACTGCTTCCTCCCATCATAGTTCCAGAATCTACTGGCCTCCTTCAACTTACATCCCAGCCTCCATTGTCTCCTCCATCTCATTCTGTACCGTACCTAATAATGGAGGTGGAGTCTCTGATAATTCTCTCTCCATCCTCAGCACTGAGATGTCATTTCTGTGAGACACCCGGGGGGTGCAAACGTCACAATGAGGTGGACTGTGCGAGCACGGAGGACACCTGTGTGAAGATCTACCGACCCATCACTGACCCCAGCGGGAACGAGAATAATTACAACTACTACGCCAAGTACACCAAGGGCATTATGGGTAAGCAGCCTCCATTACACCCCCCCCCACTCCTAACCCCATTACATCCCTACCAACTCTGCCACACCTCTGACCCCATTACACCCCCTACCTGTTCTACCACACTTCTGACTCTATTACAATTCCTACCTGCTCCACCACACCCACTCAACCACCACACCTCTGACCCCATTACATCCTCACCAACTCCAACACACCTGAACCCATTCAACCCCCTCACCCCTTCTGACCCTACTACAACACCCATTTGCTCCATCACATCTCTTACCCCATTACACTGCCCACCTGCACCATCACACATCTGACCGCATTACACCCCCTACCAGTTTAACCACACTTCTGACCCTATTACACACCCCACCTGCTCTGCCACACCTCTGACCCCATTACATCCCCACCAACTCCGCCACACCTCTGACCCTATGACACCCTCCACCAACCCTGCCACATCTCTGACCCCATTACATCCCCACCACATCCTTGTCACCTTCTACCTGTTCTTCCACAATTCTGACCCTTTTACACCCCCCACCTGCTCTACCACACCTGTGACCCCATTACATCTCCACCACACCTCTGACCCCATTACACCCCCTACCCATTATACCACACTTCTGACCCCATTACACCCCCTACCTGCTCTGCCACACCTGACCCCATTACACCCCACCTACTTTGCCACACCTCTGAAACCCATTACACCCCCACCAAAACACTCTTAAGCCCCATTACACCCCGGTCCCGTTCTACCACACTTCGGACCCTACTACACCCCCCACCTGCTCCATCACATCTCTGACCCCATTACACTGCCCACCTGCTCAGCCACACCTCTGACCCCATTATATCCCCACCAAACATCTGACTCCATGACACCCCCACCAACTCCACCACACCTATGACCCCATGACACCCCCACCAACTTGGCCACACCTTTGACCCCATGACACAGCCCAACTGCGCCACACCTCTGACCCCCATTACACCTCCGCCACACCTCTGACCCCCATTACACCCCCGCCACACCTCTGACCCCCATTACACCCCGCCACATCTCTGACCCCCATTACACCCCCGCCACACCTCTGACCCCCATTACACCCCCGCCACACCTCTGACCCCCATTACACCCCGCCACACCTCTGACCCCCATTACACCCCCACCAACTCCACCACACCTCTGACCCCATTACACCCTCTACCCATTCTACCAAACGTCTGACCCCATTACACCACACCTCTGACCCTATTAAAATCCCCACCTGCTTTACCACACCCATTAAAGCCCCACCAACTCCACCTCCCCACTACATTCACCCCCATCCACTCCACCACACCCAACTTCATTACTCCCCCCGGTCAACACATCCCAACTATTCCCCTCCACACGCACCCACCAACTCCACCACACCATTACACCTTCTCCCTACCCCAACACTCTGTACCCCCATACCCAGACTATGGCTTACTGACCCCCCCGCCAGACCATGGCTTACTGACCCCCCTTCTGATCTTTTCTTTCCAGTCTGGGGACGTGACTGCAACACCAAAGAAAATTGTGAGAAAGAACAGAAGAAACACCTGAGAGGAAGACTGGGCATCACAGTAGAGTGCTGCCAGGAACCCCTGTGCAATGCCTGAGAGCGCCACCAGGAGGAGAGAGTCAAGAACATCATCAATGTATTGAGAAATATTCAATAAAATCAGATTAAAGAACTTCTGTGTCCAAAAATCAGTCATTGTCATCCAGATATCAAATATACAGAGTCCATACATACAGAATAAGAAGAGATACCGAGAATTACACCCGACATACAGGACAAGAGAAGTAGTACTGTGCAGAGTCCATACATACAGAATAAGAACAGATACAGAGAATTACACCCGACATACAGGACAAGAGAAGTAGTACTGTGCAGAGTTCATACATACAGAATAAGAACAGATACTGAGAATTACACCCGGCATACAGGACAAGAGAAGTAGTACTGTGCAGAGTCCATACATACAGAATAAGAACAGATACCGAGAATTACACCCGACATACAGGACAAGAGAAGTAGTACTGTGCAGAGTCCATACATACAGAATAAGAACAGATACCGAGAATTACACCCGACATACAGGACAAGAGAAGTAGTACTGTGCAGAGTCCATACATACAGAATAAGAACAGATACTGAGAATTACACCCGGCATACAGGACAAGAGAAGTAGTACTGTGCAGAGTCCATACATACAGAATAAGAACAGATACTGAGAATTACACCCGGCATACAGGACAAGAGAAGTAGTACTGTGCAGAGTCCATACATACAGAATAAGAACAGATACCGAGAATTACACCCGACATACAGGACAAGAGAAGTAGTACCGTGCAGAGTCGATACATACAGAATAAGAACAGATACCGAGAATTACACCCGACATACAGGACAAGAGAAGTGGTACTGTGCAGAGTCCATACATACAGAATAAGAACAGATACCGAGAATTACACCCGACATACAGGACAAGAGAAGTAGTACTATGCAGAGTCCATACATACAGAATAAGAACAGATACCGAGAATTACACCCGACATACAGGACAAGAGAAGTAGTACTGTGCAGAGTTCATACATACAGAATAAGAACAGATACTGAGAATTACACCCGACATACAGGACAAGAGAAGTAGTACTGTGCAGTGTCTAGATCTAGTAAAGGTAATAAGGGGGGGGGACATTAAAGATTTTTGTATTCACCTTGTTTCTTTTTCCTGGAGTCCATTGAGTAACACGGGAATTTAGATACAGGTGGACTCTACTGCTGCCTACAGGAGGATTAGACATAGGCAAACAAAAAAACGATAGGCCCGCCCATGTTAGCACCTCCTTCCCGGCATGCCTCAGTTTGTAGCAAGCAGTGCTGAGAGTGGGAGTGATAAAAGCAGAGGGGTGGATACGTGTCCCTCAACAGACTCCAAGAAAAGGATTTTTACAGCCACTATTTTCCTCTCTCATCTATTGAGGAACACAGATAGTCTCATCTTCAGAATGCCTGAAGCAATCCCACTGATGGTTGGGCATCACAGCAGACAACTGCTTACAGGCCCCATTAGAGAACTGGGTAATGTCCACTGCCCAGGAACCACCTGAGGGACCAAGACTCAAATGGGAACTGGATGAGGTCTATCTCCATACCACCTAGAGAAACCTGCCAACACAACCATAGAATCAGCCTGATGCTCAAGACCTAGAAGGTCAGCACCAGCAGAATGACTACATGGAAAGAACACCCAACCTCAATGAGTGATAAGGTGATTGACGCTGAAATCCTAAATAAAAGGGTAGCAAAGACTCAACTTATGGTCAAAATTTGGGGACAACCCTTAGAAAGTTACTTCTAGGGGTTGTCCTCATTTTGACCACAATCTGAAGGCCAGCTAGCCTTCATATAAAGGCCTAAAGACCTTATACCCCTGATCCTCAAAGATGAAAAAGGGCGGTCAACTCCATGACTAAAGAGGTAGCGTGGCCCAACAACCAATCGTGCTTGCTGGGTGAGACTTACCAGGGAAAAACCTGCATTAGCAAAAGCACCACAGATCACCATTGGTATGAAGAGGTTCCCGAGCCCACCAGAGAACTCAGGGGGTTATTCTCACAAAGTCAATTAATTAATTTATCAATCATATAAAAAGGAGTGCAATTCATTAGCTTATAGATGAATATACTTGTGGCGAAGTTCATTATAAAAAAAAGTCCTTATAAAAGTGCTGGAAACGTGCTCCAAACGTGCCCGTGATGTAATGCAGCCTCCTACTAGAACCAAATGATCTCAGATTATAGAGATCATTAGTGCTTATGTATAATCCAGGCAGCTGACGCTCAAAGGCCACAAATTCCCTTTCAGATCTATGGTGCCTGCAGTTAGAACCGACAGCTCAATGTCCATGGTCAACGTAGCCTCTAACTACACTTTACCATATGGACTCCAACACTCAGAATAATAAGCATAAAAAATAGGATCTCAAAGCGCAACTTGACAGCTAATAATCATTGAATAAAGTAGTGTTGCACTTACAGCCCCCACCGCAGTGTCATCTGAACAGCTTGGGTGTGATGACGTCACAGACCCGACGCGTTTTCCCGTATGAGGCATCTTCTGGGATTGGAGGAATTGGGAATGCATCCTTCCTAGCAGAAGCAGAATGCCACGGGGACAAGGATCCTGCTGACAAATTCCCTTGCCTAACCCCGACCTCAGACTATAGGCCTAAGAAAGTTCTTGACCCCCAAATCCTACATATCATCAAAAAACAACGGAAGACATCTGAGGAACCCTTCTCAAGAGGCTGCAGATCCACCAAGGCAGGAGAACCCATCTCCAGGTAGACAGGTCCCACAAAGTCATTGAGACGTTAGGTACTCTGTCCCTGGCAGAGGATACCTGCAGCAGGAAATCAGTGTGTTCTGTCTGCTGGCAATCCAGGGAGGGCCTGATCTGCGCCTGCGATGCAGGATCTGTGGTGTGCCTATGTGCGTGAACCTTTCTACTCAGTCCAGAGTAGAGATGTAAAATTTCCGGAAATTTTGAAGCTCAGAAAAAAAAAACCTTTTTTTCCCCATTTGCTTTTGGGGAAAAAAACTGAAATTTTGGGAAAAATTGAAAAAAATGCTACATTAGCACTTTTTTGTCTTTTTAACCGCTTGCCGACCGCCTCACGCAGATATACTGCGGCAGGAGGGCTCGTACAGGCAAAACCACGTACCTGTACGTTGCCCTTTAAGAGGCGGCCAGCGGGCGCACGCGCGCCAGCAGCAAGCTCCGTGAGTCGGTTCACAGGTCTCGCGGACTCGATCGCCGCGGGGATACCCGCGATCGCCTCACGGGGAGGAAGAACGGGGAGATGCTGATGTAAACAAGCATCTCCCCGTTCTGCTTAGTGATAGTGTCACTGATCTCTGCTCCCTGTCATCGGAGCAGAGGTCAGTGACGTGTAACATGTAGCCACCCCCCCCCCACAGTTAGAAACACTTAACCCCTACACTGCCACCTAGTGGTTAACCCCTTCACTGCCAGTGTCATTTACACAGGAATCAGTGCATTTTTATAGCACTGATCTCTGTATAAATGACAACGGTCCCAAAAATGTGTCAAAAATGTCCAATGTGTCCGCCATAATGTCGCAGTCATGATAAAAATCGCTGATCGCCGCCATTTAAAAAAAAAAATTATTAATAAAAATGCCATAAAACTATGCCCTATTTTGTAAACGCTATAACTTTTGTGCAAACCGATCAATAATCCCTTATTGCGATTTTTTTTACCAAAAATATGTAGAAGAATACGTATCGGCCTAAACTGAGGAAAAAAATTGTTTTTTTATATATTTTTGGGGGATATTTATTATAGCAAAATGTAAAAAATAATGCGTTTTTTTTTCAAAATTGTCGCTCTGTTTTTTTTTTTTTTTCAAAAGATTTTATTGAAATTTTACAGAATAACAAGTAAAATTTGACATACATCTCAGTGAATCAATTCGCGAATGCTCAATAGGCACCTATAGATAAATACAGTAGATACAAGAACAGTTGATAGAAAGCGAGTAAGAGCATAAAGCCTAGCCAATTAACAAAGTAAATACCACCATATATTAACTATGGGTGTTAGCTCGTTGAAATCGGATGTATTGTGCGGAGATGAGCCAAACCGTTTTATGAACAACTCCGTTTTCGTTCACCCCTAAACGGGACCTTCGCTGTGAACGAAAAGGAGGTACAGGACGAGGCGTAGGTTGTGTTTAAATATGACGGTTTGGCGAGTTACGGTAGGATTTACAGGTAGGGGGTAAGCGCATCCGAAGAATAATAAGAACCGAGGGCGAGTCGGTCGTGTGGGGGAACTCTTTAAGTGACGAAAAAAAGAGGGGTAGTGTGTGCGTTAGAAAATGCTACGACCAGCTCTGATGTGCATGGATATGTCAGCTCAATGTTGCTCGAGAGGGGAAGGATGGGGTAATAGGGGATAGAGGGGCGGGTGAGTTTTGAGGGAGGACAGTAGGGGACAGGCCGCGGAGAGTCCTCAGGGAGTATGAGGAGATGAAGGGGGCAAGGTCGAGTGTGTTTGGGAGGTCGAGTGTGTTTGGGAGGTCGAGTGTGTTTGGGAATGTCTGTAGTGAGTCCAACCTGCCCAGGTGGTCTGGAATTTAGTGGGTGTGTCGTTGGCTTGGGAAATGAGTTGCTCCATATTCGCTATCCTGTCCACCCTGCGGATCCGTTCCTCTACCGTGAGAGGGGCGGAATTTCTCCAGTGCGCAGGGATACACAAGTTGGCTGCGTTGATCAGGTGTATAGTTAGAGATTTTTTTGTAAGAAATGGGGGACCCTGGGGTGTGGTGTAATAAGTAGCGGGCGGGAGAAAAGTCCGGGGTGTATGTCGTGATTTGGGAAATTAGCCGATGGATTTCCGACCAAAATGGTTGCATGCGGGTGCATTCCCACCATATGTGGAGCAGGGTACCACATATGGTACCCTGCCACATATGGTACCACAGGGTACCACGAGTGTAATTCCACAGTGGGTCTCCAGAGACCAAACAGGCTTTATCCCGGGTAGAGAGGCAAGGGATAACTCCCTCCGCACTTTATCCTTGATGGCCTACGTCCGCGGGTCTTCCCAGCATGTTGGAGGGACTGAGGGGTGGAAGTGATGTACCTTGTCGGGGGTCCGATACCATTTCGAGAACAGTTTGTATCTATTTTCCTGCGTCGTGACGTTAATGGAGCCTTTGTGTATGAGGGTGAATATGTGATCCCTGTGGTCTGTGGGGGTGAGGTCTAAAGACAGTTCGTTTTCCCACTGATGTACAATTTTGTCCTCCTTGACCTTATGACCTGAAAACAGAAGGGAGTAGTTTACGGAAATTAGGTGACCCTGAGGTTCTGTAGAGGTGCAGAGAGATTCGAACGGAGTGAGGTCCCTGTGCCAGAGAGAAGATCGTCTGGATGAAGGAAATGTCTCAATTGTAAATATTTGTAAAAGGGTATGTCGTGGTTGGGCATTGTAGCCGAAAGAGTGTGGAAAGGGAGGAGAATCCCATTGTGATAGAAGTTCTGCGCTCTAGCTTGCGAGCTGCGAGTCTCTAAGGTTGGGTCTTGTCGCTCTATTTTTGTTTATAGCGCAAAAAATAAAAACCGCAGAGGCGATCAAATACCACCAAAAGAAAGCTCTATTTGTGGGGAAAAAAGGACGTCAATTTTGTTTGGGAGCCACGTCACACGACCGCGCAATTGTCAGTTAAAGCGACGCAGTGCCGAATCGCAAAAAGTGCTCTGGTCAGGAAGGGGGTGATTCTTCCGGGGCTGAAGAGGTTCAGATTGAAAGTCATTCTGTTACTTTAGGAACATAAAATATGACTATGGACAATTTGTCTTGGCATAAAATGATCACAACTAGCATATTAAAAATATAGTGTAGCCAAACAATTATCACAAACAGAATTTCCTTTTTTATAATATGTATTTGTAACAAAGGGAGCGACAATCTCCTGAAGGGCTCACTAGTTTATGTGGAACAGCCAAAAAAGCCTCCACAAAACAATTTTCAAAACCAAAAGTAACAATTTTTCATATTTCCTCTCCACAGTATTAAAAAAAACCCCATTCTCATAAAAAGAACTGAAGATGGGGGAAGTGTTAAGAAGAGAGTTGGGACTAAAGGGGTTGTAAAGGTAACATTTTTTTTTTTTTTAAATAACAAACATGTTATACTTACCTTCACTGTGCAGCCCGTTCTGCACAGAGTGGCCCCCGAACCTGGTCTTCTGGGGTCCCTCGGCGGCTGTTTCAGCTCCTCCCCGCAAGCATTTACCACCTTCATGCGAGCTCCCTCGCACGGTGGCGAGTGCTTGTGGGCGCGCTCCCGTGATACAGCGGAGGCTATAGCCGCTCACTGTATCACTCGGCCCCGCCCCCCAGCGCGCCGCGTCATTGGATGTGATTGACAGCAGCGCGAGCCAATGGCTGCGCTGCTTCCAATCCATCCACTGTAGCCAATCAGCGGCCAGGGTGAGCGGAGGAATGGATGTCGGGAACGAGAAGCTGACTTTCGAGGCGTCGGGTAAGTAAAACGGGGGGGCTGGGGGCAGCGGTATTGTCAGAAGTTTTTTCACCTTAATGCATAGAATGCATTAAGGTAAAAAAATTTTTACCTTTACAACCCCTTAAGTTTCAATGGACATTTAATCAGAATCATTTTCTGAGCCGAAATTGTCAGTATCCGTCTCTCTGCTTCTGCAGCTACTCTTTTTTTGTCCGTCATCACAATTAGGAACTTCTAAAAACTTAAAAGGTGAACACCCGGTCTTAAAATATTTTATTCATCATGTTCCAGACCCTGATGGCTTTACAGTGGCGTACTACCGATCCTTTGCAGATACTCTATTACCTCACCTGACTTATTATGCAAATGCGATTTCTGATGGTGGTACCCTCCGACCGGACACTGTCCACGCGCATATTACCGCAATCCCCAAACCCAGCAAGGACCCTAGTAATTGTGGAAGTTATCGCCCCATTTCGCCACTGAATATTGACGCCAAACTGTACGCCAAAGCGATCGCGAATAGACTCCTCCCTTTAATTCCACAGGGGGTCTCCAGAGACCAAACAGGCTTTATCCTGGGTAGAGAGGCAAGGGATAACTCCCTCCGCACTTTATCCTTGATGGCCTACGTCCACGGGTCTTCCCAGCCCACCCTGTTGCTTTCAACGGATGCAGAAAAGGCGTTTGACAGGGTGGACTGGGAATATCTCATGGCAACACTATCTCACTTGGGTATTGGGCCATCCCTTTCAACCCAAATATCAGCCCTCTACAACTTCCCCACTGCACATTTTGCGCATTAATGGCACTTTAAGCGACCCCTTCACCTAACATAATGGCCCCCATCAAGGCTGTCCCCTCTCGCCTATTTTATTTGCCCTTTCATTAGAACCTTTTTAATCCACAGTGAGATATAACCCCTGTATTCATGGTGTCCCCATAGGAAATTCAGAACACAAGTATACCGCATATGCGGATGACATCCTGTTTTATGTACAACAACCTCGGATTTCCCTCCCTAATCTCATGCTAGAATTCACAACATTTAGTGCGATTTCTAATTTTAAAATTAACATGACAAAATCTGAGATTTTAAATAAATCTATACCTGCCAAGATAGTAACAATCCTTTCCGTCCAAGCTGGCAGACGCGCAAGATGAAATACGCATTTACCTTACTCAGAATCTGAATGACCTTTTCCGTACTAATTACATACCCCTATTGAATGCGATTAGAGAAGATATACAGAAATGGTCTCAATTAGCACACTCATGGTTGGGGAGAATTGGAGTGGTAAAGATGAATATACTACCCAGGTTGCTGTTTATGTTCCAAATGATTCCCTATGGAGTAAGGACAGGTTTCTTTACACTGATGAGCTCATAGATCAATAGATATGTCTGGAACAGAAGACATCCCCGGCTTGCTAGGACCCTACTCACTAGACCTAAAGAGTGAAGGGGGCTTAGCCCTACCAGATCTTAAAAGATATTTCTTGGCGATAGTATTGACTAGAAGATCAGATTAGAAGTATCAAAAAGACTCCAAGTTATGGGTGAATCTGGAAACCGAGCTCAGTTGCTCAGACCTACCTCACAAAAAATTTGGATTCCTAGGCAATACAGAACTTTGTCCTCTACCACTTCACCGCTTACACCAAGGGTCTTCAAACTATGGCCCTCCAGTTGTTCAAGAACTACAATTCCCATCATGCCTAGTCATGTCTGTGAATGTCAGAGTTTTACAATGCCTCATGGGATGTGTAGTTCCGCAACAGCTGGAGGGCCTTAGTTTGAGGATCCCTGGCTTACATGCTCTACCCTCATGGTATGGGACTCGATGTGCAAAAGGAATAAATGGCCTTACAACTGTCCACTTATGCCATTGACCGGCCACAACTACTTCCCCCCCAAGGAATATAGATTCCGGGATCCATGTTTGGAATCTTGGGCCTTTGGCTCAATTACATCAGGTAATCACCCCACCGGGGATTGTACCGTTGTCCATGTTATTACACAGCACCACGTCTAATGGATCAATGGAGATATCACCCGAATTGTCGCTTTTGTGCACTCTCTCCCAAAACCCCTGAGGTTACTCTCAGATCTGACACCCACAGAATCTGCTTTATCGGAGGACCAACCTGTGGAGAAACCTGTCTCTCACTTTTACAGAGTTTTGCAGTCATTAACCAACACATGCGATCCTACTTTCTTAAGCAACTGGGAAAAGGATCTCCACAAAGGAATATCAACATCCCAAAGACCCATCATCCTCGCAAAGGCTCACACCTCCTCTGGAGCTTCTAAAATGGCTGAAGTTAAACTACAAATTGTTGACAAGATGGCACTACCCCCCTGTAGTGCTTCATAAGTCCTTCCCACAAGCATCACCATTGTGCTGGAGGGGTTGTGGAGACCGTGCAACACACGCCCACGTCTGGTGGTTTTGCCCACTTATACGCCTGTGACAGACCTAGCTGGGAGAGAGACCTTTGGAGGGGACTGAATGCTAGCCTCTTGCCGATCGATCATGGGCCCTGGCATTGGGGGAACGGTGGCCCTGGGGGAATGGTGCTCTTTGTGAGCTGTATGCCTGGGGACCCTTGAGGTGGTTTTACTGTGGATTCGGGTCCTGGTCCCCCAGGACACACAGACTCTGGGGACCCTGGATTTGCCATATTAGAAATAGTAGCTTATCCATAATGCTGGGACAAATACTGTTAGGAGATGCTGATGTCAATTCCAGCCACCTGTCTGTCTGTTGCCTGCTAGAATGTGTATTGTAAATAAGTCTCTAGTATGGGATCTAACAGTCATTAGATCCCCATTGTTGTTTGTGTTAATTAACTCTGCTATTGTGTGAAGAAGAATCTATGTTGATTGTGATAATGTTGATTGGGTTTTCTGAGCTACAAGACGGCCAGTCTGGCCTAAGTCATCTAGGCTGTCTAAAGGGATTAGTTAATTAGCTCATGTTAATTAGGTTTCTGGTCACAGGTGTATGTTCAGAGTAATATAAGCAGGAGGTCTGCACCTCCTCGTTTACTGTATAAAAGAGCCTGTATTCCTTTCAATAAAGGAGATCCCTGTTTGAACTTACATACAGCCTGCCTGCGGTTTGTTCTACACAACTGGATTAGACTGGAACATAGCTGTAGTTCTAGTCCCGGAGCATCGGATGACCGAACCATCAGATGTTGCGATCTGATTCTATAGCCGCAGAGGAGTGTCGGGAGAGTGGAACCGATCGAGCAAGGGGCTCGTTACAACGCCCATATTGGCTGTCTCGTTTATACTGGGCAAAAGAGGTTCAAGGCTGTGAGATACCTAATGACCCATGAATTGTATTGCTATATTGTACGGGCGAACCAGTGGGAACATATAGAAAATCCATAACACCACACCTTCTTAACGCTGCAAAAGCTCTCATCCCTCAATATTGGAAGCAAACGACTGTTCCTACCTTACGCCAATGGTTACTGAAGGTAGATTACATGGAAGATCTTACCCTCACCCTTAGAAATAAATCAGACCTAGCAAAGAAAATATGGTCCTGCTGGTTCGCCTTTGAGTACACCTCTGCTTCTGCGGAAATTATGTCTCAACCTAGATAAGGGGGGATCTCCAGGCTCACTAGCCCCACATCTATCCATTCCATGCATGCGCTTCCACTGTGGAGACCCTTGTACATTTGTAGTGTTAGGACTGCTACAAGCAACACAGGGTGCCGTGACGAGGCCTTGCAGCTTTCACATGCGTTTGCAAATGTGTGCTAACTAAACCCCGGCTTTTAACAGACGTTTAGACAGGTTAATTTGGTTGGTCAGCAGACTGGTTGCTGAGTTGAGCTATGGAATTGTTTTTGTCTTACAAAATAACTATATGTGATTGAAATTGGCCCGAGGCGGACACATCCCCTCCCCCGCCTTCCCGTCTCTCACTCTATTCTTTCTCTCTTCCCTTTTACATACATTCTGTTCTCTCAAGCATTTATGCCTATGTAAAAGGCTTTTACAGAGTAGATTCTAACGTCTTTACCCTGTCTTTTGGGTTAATACTTTGATTTATGACAAGTAGGTAAGATTTGAAGGCACTGGGCCTCGATATCTGCCCCAGACACCCTTGGAATATGAATATTCATGTATTGTTCTGTATACCTGGGTAACTAACCTTCACTTCTTCCGAGGTTCACTTGTCATCTAGCTGTAATCTCCTCTGTTTTTGTACAACGTACCGTATATACTCGCGTATAAGTCGAGTTTTTCAGCACATGCGCTGAAAAATGTGCTGAAAGTGCCCCCCCCCCCCGACTTATACTCGAGTCAAGCAGCAAAATATTTCATTTTTTTTTAACAGACTTTGGGGCCCAGTATCTCAGGGCCACTTGGTGCTAAGAACCCCAAATTTGGTGTGCAAACCCAGATGAACTGGTACCATAACATATCCAAAGCTGGGATTCCTAGCACCAAGCGGCCCCAAGATACAGGGCCCCAAAGTAGGTTCGGAAAATGTAATTCTCTGCTGCAGAAAAGTGCTTGACATTTTCTGAACTGATTTTTGGGGCCCTGTATTTTGGGGCCACTTGGTGCTAGAAACCCCAGCTTTGGATATTTTATGGTGCTCGTTCCACTGGGTTTGCACACCGAATTTGGGGTTCCTAGCACTAAGTGGCCCCGAGATATGGGGCCCCAAAGTTGGTCAACTGTGTCCATCTGCAGCAATGTCATTTCCGGACCCCAAAGTTTGGCTGCAGTTAGGGGGGCATCTAGGAACCCTTAACTACAGAGTTTGAAGTTCAGGGGACCTATGGCTGCAAATGGGCACAGTGAGGCTGCAAATGGGCACAGTGAGGCTGCAAATGGGCACAGTGAGGCTGCAAATGGGCACAGTGAGGCTGCAAATGGGCATTGTTGACCCTCTTTTCCACTTACAGTAGCTGTGCATTTCTCACCCTCGTCTTATACTCGAGTCAATAGGTTTTCCTAGTTTTTTGTGGTAAATTAGGTGCCTCGACTTATACTCGAGTATATACGGTAGATTGTTCACTATACATGCTATTCTACAATAAAAACTAATTAAACAAAAAAATGTATATTTTATTCATCATGTTAAAAATAAAATATTCCACAATTTTTTGAAAAAGCAGTGCAAGGTTGAGTCTCCTGGCACCTCCTAGTACAGGGAAGCTCCAAACTTTCTAAACAAGGGGCCAGTTTACTGTCCCTCAGACTTTAGGGGGGCGGACTGTGGCCAGTGGCAGTAAAAAAAAGGCATAAACGTCAGCAGGAAAAAAAACAATGCCTCATCATTGGTGTCATTGGGAACAATTGGCCCCATTAATGGAGTCATTGGGCCCAATTGTTGGTGTCATTCTGTCATTAGGAGGAATTATGCCCCATTGTTGGTGTCTTTGGGAGCAATTGTGCCCCTTCACTGGTTTTAATGGGGGGGGGGGGAGAATTATCCCCCATTGTTGGTATCAGTGGATGAATTGGAGCCCCAAGGGCCAGATAAAAGCAGGCAAAGGGCCACATCTGGCCCTGGGCCACAGTTTGGAGACCACTGTTCTAAGTACATGGACCAGACTACCTCCTCTATCTCAGTAAGGATTCACAACTCCTTCTTGGTGGTGAAGACAACATCTAGATGGAGTGCAGACCAGCAAATCCCGTGTTCTGAAGAACCAGGCAGTAGCCCCGAGGATGGCGGCTCTCAAATGTGCGAAGTTCCTTAGATATGGGGAAGGGAAACTATCTCAGCCACCTGAAGAATCACACCAGGGACTGCTTGGTCCACAGAGAAATACAGTATCCCACAAAAGTAAGTACACCCCTCAGTCACATTTTTGTAAATCTTTTCTTCTATCTTTTCATGTGACAACACTGAAGAAATGACACTTGTCTACAATGTAAAGTAGTGAGTGTACAGCTTGTATAACAGTGTAAATTTGCTGTCCCCTCAAAATAACTCAACACACAGCCATTAATGTCTAAACCGCTGGCAACAAAAGTGAGTACACCCCTAAGTGAAAATGTCCAAATTGAGCCCAAAGTGTCAATATTTTGTGTGGCCACCATTATTTTCCAGCACTGCCTTAACCCTCTTGGGCATGGAGGTCACCAGAGCTTCACAGGTTGTCACTGGAGTCCTCTTCCCCTCCTCCATGATGACATCACGGAGCTGGTGGATGTTAGAGACCTTGTGCTCCTCCACCTTCCGTTTGAGGATGTCCCACAGATGATCAATAGGGTTTAGGTCTGGAGACATGCTTGGCCAGTCCATCACCTTTACCCTCAGCTTCTTTAGCAAGGCAGTGGTCGTCTTGGAGGTGTAAAACAAGTGAAGGGCGCAACAGTAGTGCAATAAAACAAATTAAATAATAAAATTTAAAAAAAGTAGATAAGGTGCACATAAAAAAGTTCATATTTCATCCAACATTGCTGTGGAAAGGAAAAAACAGTGAATCTTCTTAAAGGTGTTCCAATCACTGTGATAAATGGTGCAAATTAAAGTGCTTTACCCCAAGTGATAAGTCAAAGCACTCACCAGATAATAATATCGGCCACAGAGTGACCCCCAGGCATATAAAGGACCAGATGGAGATCTCTCATCTGAAGTTCCCTTTAGGATGTTGCAGGATAGGACTGCTGTACATAGACACCCAAATCTCAAGCCAATACAGCAATGGATCGATGTATAGACTGCCTCACATTCAATTCCTCCACAACATCTGTAAATGGTGGCTCCTCATAAAAAGCAACAGAAAGGCACTGATAGTGTAACCACGTCTTTTTAATATCAAAAGCACACTTACAAATCCAAATGGTGGGATGTAAGGTACAGATGAAAATGGGCTGCAGCTATGGAGGGAAGCAGAGTCCGGCATCTAGCGAGTGTGTGTACCACTCAATGTGCCTCTTGGCGTGCGTCCCAGGGACAGAGGACTCATATCCGCGTGTCGAGCCTCCCTTTCATCACATTTCACGCTCGTGCGCGCGTCATCGGGAAATGGGACTCGGTGCCATTTTACTGGAGCCTAACTACACTCGCTAGATGCCGGACCGGGCTCTGCTTCCCTCCATAGCTGGAGCCTGTTTTCATCTGTACCTTACATCCCACCATTTGGATTTGTAAGTGTGCTTTTGATATTAAAAAGACGTGGTTACACTATCGGTGCCTTTCTGTGGATTTATATGAGGAGCCACCATTTACAGATGTTGTGGAGGAACTGAATGTGAAGCAGTCTATACATAGATCCATTCCTGTATTGGCTTGAGATTTGGGTGTCTATGTACAGCAGTCCTATCCTGCAACATCCTAAAGGGAACTTCTGATGAGAGATCTCCATCTGGTCCTTTATATGCCTGAGGGTCACTCTGTGGCCGATATTATTATCTGGTGAGTGCTTTGACTTATCACTTGGGGTGAAGCACTTTAATTTGCAGCATTTGCACCATATATCACACGGTGATTGGAACACCTTTTAAGAAGATTCAGTTTTTTTCCTTTCTACAGCAATGTTGGATGAAATATGAACTTTTTTATTTGCACCTTATCTACTTTTTATTGTATTATTTAATTTGTTTTATTGCACTGCTGTTGCGCCCTTCACTGTTTTACAATTTTCTTATTAGTTTATTACTAATTTTAGGAGCAGCATCAGATTGTGTTAGTGCTTGTATAGTATTGGCGCGGTATCCATTTTTTACTTTTCACATCTTGGAGGTGTGTTTGGGGTGGTTATCATGTTGGAATACTGCCCTGCAGCCCAGTCTCTGTTGTACTTCCAGCGACCAGTATGAGAGAGTGAGAGCGATAACACCAAATTTAACACACCTGCTCCCCATTCACACCTGAGACCTTGTAACACTAACCAATCACATGACACCGGGGAGGGAAAATGGCTAATTGGGCCCAATTTGGAGATTTTCACTTAGGGGTGTACTGACTTTTGTTGCCAGAGGTTTAGACATTAATGGCTGTGTGTTGAGTTATTTTGAGGGGACAGCAAATTTACACTGTTATACAAGCTGTACACTCACTACTTTACATTGTAGACAAGTGTCATTTCTTCAGTGTTGTCACATGAAAAGATAGAAGAAAAGATTTACACACATGTGACCGTGGGGTGTACTTACTTTTGTCAGATACTGTACCTGTTGGCTGCTGATACCAGACCTGTAACAGAGAAGGGAAAAATAAATAAATAATAATAGGACAGGGAGGTGACCTTGAAAGGAAGGACCTGCAATGCCCAAAACTCATGCAAAGAAGAAGGGGTCACCTTCCTGTCTGATGGAAAGGGGTCAGAGGGTACACTGGCTGTGGACCTTTTAGTAAGGGCTTAAAGCGATTCTAAAAAGACTTTTTTTTTGGTTTTCAAACAAAAAAAATGTACTTACCTGCTCTGTGTACTGACATCGCACAGAGCAGTCCCTTACCCCCCCTGGAGTCCCCTGCCGGCACTGTCTCTTCCCTCTTCATCCGCGTGTCCCCTCAGCAAGCCAGCTGCTAAGAAAGCACCAGTGCATGCATGCTCCTGAGCTGGGCTGGGCATTCTTAGGTCACGCCCCCTGCACCCTCCTCACAGGATTTGACTGACAGCAACAGGGGCCAATGTCTCCCACTGCTGCCTGTGTCTCCTTGTAGACCAGGAAGAGAGGAGAGCGGTGCTGCAGTCGGGGCAGTGCTGTATTCATGAGAGGAGACAGGCAAGTGCTTGGGGGGCAGAACTGGTAGAGGGACATTTTTTTTTCCCCTTTTTTTTTGTTTTGACTTTAAAACCACTTTAAGCTGTAAAACCTACCAACGCTAGAACTCGGCAAAGCCAGATTCTGACAGATCTTTTAGGTGTTGGGTCCTTAGGAAATGCCCTGACTACAAGGGTCCATGAAGCTGAGGAGGCCTGAGTGTCCTACAATGGAGATACCAGTAAGGTGTGCCTGGACGACACTGAGGATCCCAGATGACCAGGGGGGTCCCCTTTGGAGAGGTGGTCCCAGATGACCAGGGGGGTCCCCTTTGGAGAGGTCGTCCCAGATGACCAGGGGGGTCCCCTTTGGAGAGGTCGTCCCAGATGACCAGAGGGGTCCCCTTTGGAGAGGTCGTCCCAGATGACCAGAGAGGTCCCCTTTGGAGAGGTGGTCCCAGATGACCAGAGAGGTCCCCTTTGGAGAGGTGGTCCCAGATGACCAGAGAGGTCCCCTTTGGAGAGGTGGTCCCAGATGACCAGGGGGGTCCCCTTTGGAGAGGTGGTCCCAGATGACCAGGGGGGTCCCCTTTGGAGAGGTCGTCCCAGATGACCAGAGGGGTCCCCTTTGGAGAGGTCGTCCCAGATGACCAGAGAGGTCCCCTTTGGAGAGGTGGTCCCAGATGACCAGAGAGGTCCCCTGTGGAGAGGTGGTCCCAGATGACCAGGGGGGTCCCAGATGACCAGGGGAGTCCCTTTGGAGAGGTGGTCTCAGATGACCAGGGGGGTCCCTTTGGACAGGTGGTCCCAGATGACCAGGGGGGTCCCAGATGACCAGGGGGGGTCCCTTTGGAGGGGTGGTCCCAGATGACCGGGGGGGTCCCTTTGGAGAGGTGGTCCCAGATGACCAAGGGGGGTCCCTTTGGAGAGGTGGTCCCAGATGACCAAGGGGGGTCCCTTTGGAGAGGTGGTCCCAGATGACCAAGGGGGGTCCCTTTGGAGAGGTGGTCCCAGATGACCAGGGGGGTCCCTCTGGAGAGGTGGTCCCAGATGACCGGGGGGGTCCCTCTGGAGAGGTGGTCCCAGATGACCAGGGGGGTCCCCTTTGGAGAGGTGGTCCCAGATGACCAGGGGAGGTCCCTTTGGAGAGGTGGTCCCAGATGACCAGAGAGGTCCCCTTTGGAGAGGTGGTCCCAGATGACCAGGGGGGTCCCAGATGACCAGGGGAGTCCCTTTGGAGAGGTGGTCCCAGATGACCAGGGGGTCCCTTTGGAAAGGTGGTCCCAGATGACCAGGGGGGTACCAGATGACCAGGGGGGGTCCCTTTGGAGGGGTGGTCCCAGATGACCGGGGGGGTCCCTTTGGAGAGGTGGTCCCAGATGACCAAGGGGGGTCCCTTTGGAGAGGTGGTCCCAGATGACCAAGGGGGGTCCCTTTGGAGAGGTGGTCCCAGATGACCGGGGGGGTCCCTTTGGAGAGGTGGTCCCAGATGACCGGGGGGGTCCCTCTGGAGAGGTGGTCCCAGATGACCAGGGGGGTCCATCTGGAGAGGTGGTCCCAGATGACCAGGGGGGGTCCCTCTGGAGAGGTGGTCCCAGATGACCAGGGGGGGTCCCTCTGGAGAGGTGGTCCCAGATGACCAGGGGGGGTCCCTCTGGAGAGGTGGTCCCAGATGACCAGGGGGGGTCCCTCTGGAGAGGTGGTCCCAGATGACCAGGGGGGGTCCCTCTGTAGAGGTGGTCCCAGATGACCAGGGGGGTCCCTCTGGAGAGGTGGTCCCAGATGACCAGGGGGGGTCCCTCTGGAGAGGTGGTCCCAGATGACCGGGGGGGTCCCTCTGGAGAGGTGGTCCCAGATGACCGGGGGGTCCCTCTGGAGAGGTGGTCCCAAATGACCAAGGGGGGTCCCTTTGGAGAGGTGGTCCCAGATAACCAAGGGGGGTCCCTTTGGAGAGGTGGTCCCAGATAACCAAGGGGGGTCCCTATGGAGAGGTGGTCCCAGATGACCAAGGGGGGTCCCTTTGGAGAGGTGGTTCCAGATGACCAGGGGGGGTCCCTTTGGAGAGGTGGTCCTAGATGACCGGGGGGGTCCCTCTGGAGAGGTGGTCCCAGATGACCAGGGGGGGTCCCTCTGGAGAGGTGGTCCCAGATGACCAGGGGGGGTCCCTCTGGAGAGGTGGTCCCAGATGACCGGGGGTCCCTCTGGAGAGGTGGTCCCAGATGACCAGGGGGGGTCCCTTTGGAGAGGTGGTCCCAGATGACCAGGGGGGCCCCTCTGGAGAGGTGGTCCCAGATGACCGGGGGGTCCCTCTGGAGAGGTGGTCCCAGATGACCAGGGGGGGTCCCTCTGGAGAGGTGGTCCCAGATGACCAGGGGGGTCCCAGATGACCAGGGGGGGTCCCTTTGGAGGGGTGGTCCCAGATGACCGGGGGGGGGTCCCTTTGGAGAGGTGGTCCCAGATGACCAAGGGGGGTCCCTTTGGAGAGGTGGTCCCAGATGACCAAGGGGGGTCCCTTTGGAGAGGTGGTCCCAGATGACCTGGGGGGGGGTCCCTTTGGAGAGGTGGTCCCAGATGACCAGGGGGGGTCCCTTTGGAGAGGTGGTCCCAGATGACCAGGAGGGGTCCCTCTGGAGAGGTGGTCCCAGATGACCAAGGGGGGTCCCTCTGGAGAGGTGGTCCCAGATGACCAGGGGGGGTCCCTCTGGAGAGGTGGTCCCAGATGACCAGGGGGGGTCCCTCTGGGGAGGTGGTCCCAGATGACCAGGGGGGGTCCCTCTGGAGAGGTGGTCCCAGATGACCAGGGGGGTCCCTCTGGAGAGGTGGTCCCAGATGACCAGGGGGGGTCCCTCTGGAGAGGTGGTCCCAGATGACCAGGGGGGGTCCCTCTGGAGAGGTGGTCCCAGATGACCAGGGGGGGTCCCTCTGGAGAGGTGGTCCCAGATGACCAGGGGGGGTCCCTCTGGAGAGGTGGTCCCAGATGACAGGGGGGGTCCCAGATGACCAAGGGGGGTCCCTTTGGAGAGGTGGTCCCCGATAACCAAGGGGGGTCTCTTTGGAGAGGTGGTCCCAGATAACCAAGGGGGGTCCCTTTGGAGAGGTGGTCCCAGATGACCAGGGGGGCCCCTCTGGAGAGGTGGTCCCAGATGACCGGGGGGTCCCTCTGGAGAGGTGGTCCCAGATGACCAGGGGGGGTCCCTCTGGAGAGGTGGTCCCAGATGACCAGGGGGGGTCCCTCTGGAGAGGTGGTCTCAGATGACCAGGGGGGGTCCCTCTGGAGAGGTGGTCCCAGATGACCAGGGGGGTCCCAGATGACAAGGGGGGGTCCCTTTGGAGGGGTGGTCCCAGATGACCGGGGGGGGTCCCTTTGGAGAGGTGGTCCCAGATGACCAAGGGGGGTCCCTTTGGAGAGGTGGTCCCAGATGACCAAGGGGGGTCCCTTTGGAGAGGTGGTCCCAGATGACCAAGGGGGGTCCCTTTGGAGAGGTGGTCCCAGATGACCAGGGGGGTCCCTCTGGAGAGGTGGTCCCAGATGACCGGGGGGGTCCCTCTGGAGAGGTGGTCCCAGATGACCAGGGGGGGTCCCCTTTGGAGAGGTGGTCCCAGATGACCAGGGGAGGTCCCTTTGGAGAGGTGGTCCCAGATGACCAGAGAGGTCCCCTTTGGAGAGGTGGTCCCAGATGAGCAGGGGGGTCCCAGATGACCAGGGGAGTCCCTTTGGAGAGGTGGTCCCAGATGACCAGGGGGTCCCTTTGGACAGGTGGTCCCAGATGACCAGGGGGGTACCAGATGACCAGGGGGGGTCCCTTTGGAGGGGTGGTCCCAGATGACCGGGGGGGGTCCCTTTGGAGAGGTGGTCCCAGATGACCAAGGGGGGTCCCTTTGGAGAGGTGGTCCCAGATGACCGGGGGGGTCCCTTTGGAGAGGTGGTCCCAGATGACCGGGGGGGTCCCTCTGGAGAGGTGGTCCCAGAGACCAGGGGGGGTCCCTCTGGAGAGGTGGTCCCAGATGACCAGGGGGGGTCCCTCTGGAGAGGTGGTCCCAGATGACCAGGGGGGGTCCCTCTGGAGAGGTGGTCCCAGATGACCAGGGGGGGGTCCCTCTGGAGAGGTGGTCCCAGATGACCAGGGGGGGTCCCTCTGGAGAGGTGGTCCCAGATGACCAGGGGGGGTCCCTCTGGAGAGGTGGTCCCAGATGACCAGGGGGGGTCCCTCTGGAGAGGTGGTCCCAGATGACCAGGGGGGTCCCTCTGGAGAGGTGGTCCCAGATGACCAGGGAGGGTCCCTCTGGAGAGGTGGTCCCAGATGACCGGGGGGGTCCCTCTGGAGAGGTGGTCCCAGATGACCGGGGGGTCCCTCTGGAGAGGTGGTCCCAGATGACCAAGGGGGGTCCCTTTGGAGAGGTGGTCCCAGATAACCAAGGGGGGTCCCTTTGGAGAGGTGGTCCCAGATAACCAAGGGGGGTCCCTATGGAGAGGTGGTCCCAGATGACCAAGGGGGGTCCCTTTGGAGAGGTGGTTCCAGATGACCAGGGGGGGTCCCTTTGGAGAGGTGGTCCTAGATGACCGGGGGGGTCCCTCTGGAGAGGTGGTCCCAGATGACCAGGGGGGGGTCCCTCTGGAGAGGTGGTCCCAGATGACCAGGGGGGGTCCCTCTGGAGAGGTGGTCCCAGATGACCGGGGGGTCCCTCTGGAGAGGTGGTCCCAGATGACCAGGGGGGGGTCCCTTTGGAGAGGTGGTCCCAGATGACCAGGGGGGCCCCTCTGGAGAGGTGGTCCCAGATGACCGGGGGGTCCCTCTGGAGAGGTGGTCCCAGATGACCAGGGGGGGTCCCTCTGGAGAGGTGGTCCCAGATGACCAGGGGGGTCCCAGATGACCAGGGGGGGTCCCTTTGGAGGGGTGGTCCCAGATGACCGGGGGGGGGTCCCTTTGGAGAGGTGGTCCCAGATGACCAAGGGGGGTCCCTTTGGAGAGGTGGTCCCAGATGACCAAGGGGGGTCCCTTTGGAGAGGTGGTCCCAGATGACCTGGGGGGGTCCCTTTGGAGAGGTGGTCCCAGATGACCAGGGGGGGTCCCTTTGGAGAGGTGGTCCCAGATGACCAGGAGGGGTCCCTCTGGAGAGGTGGTCCCAGATGACCAAGGGGGGTCCCTCTGGAGAGGTGGTCCCAGATGACCAGGGGGGGTCCCTCTGGAGAGGTGGTCCCAGATGACCAGGGGGGGTCCCTCTGGAGAGGTGGTCCCAGATGACCAGGGGGGGTCCCTCTGGGGAGGTGGTCCCAGATGACCAGGGGGGTCCCTCTGGAGAGGTGGTCCCAGATGACCAGGGGTGTCCCTCTGGAGAGGTGGTCCCAGATGACCAGGGGGGGTCCCTCTGGGGAGGTGGTCCCAGATGACCAGGGGGGGTCCCTCTGGAGAGGTGGTCCCAGATGACCAGGGGGGGTCCCTCTGGAGAGGTGGTCCCAGATGACCAGGGGGGGTCCCTCTGGAGAGGTGGTCCCAGATGACAGGGGGGGTCCCAGATGACCAAGGGGGGTCCCTTTGGAGAGGTGGTCCCAGATAACCAAGGGGGGTCCCTTTGGAGAGGTGGTCACAGATAACCAAGGGGGGTCCCTTTGGAGAGGTGGTCCCAGATGACCAGGGGGGCCCCTCTGGAGAGGTGGTCCCAGATGACCGGGGGGTCCCTCTGGAGAGGTGGTCCCAGATGACCGGGGGGGTCCCTCTGGAGAGGTGGTCCCAGATGACCAGGGGGGGTCCCTCTGGAGAGGTGGTCCCAGATGACCAGGGGGGTCCCAGATGACAAGGGGGGGTCCCTTTGGAGGGGTGGTCCCAGATGACCGGGGGGGTCCCTTTGGAGAGGTGGTCCCAGATGACCAAGGGGGGTCCCTTTGGAGAGGTGGTCCCAGATGACCAAGGGGGGTCCCTTTGGAGAGGTGGTCCCAGATGACCAAGGGGGGTCCCTTTGGAGAGGTGGTCCCAGATGACCAAGGGGGGTCCCTTTGGAGAGGTGGTCCCAGATGACCAAGGGGGGTCCCTTTGGAGAGGTGGTCCCAGATGACCAAGGGGGGTCCCTTTGGAGAGGTGGTCCCAGATGACCAAGGGGGGTCCCTTTGGAGAGGTGGTCCCAGATGACCAAGGGGGGTCCCTTTGGAGAGGTGGTCCCAGATGACCAGGGGGGGGTCCCTTTGGAGAGGTGGTCCCAGATGACCAGGGGGGGTCCCTTTGGAGAGGTGGTCCCAGATGACCAAGGGGGGTCCCTCTGGAGAGGTGGTCCCAGATGACCAAGGGGGGGTCCCTCTGGAGAGGTGGTCCCAGATGACCAAGGGGGGTCCCTCTGGAGAGGTGGTCCCAGATGACCAGGGGGGGTCCCTCTGGAGAGGTGGTCCCAGATGACCAGGGGGGTCCCTCTGGAGAGGTGGTCCCAGATGACCAGGGGGGGTCCCTCTGGAGAGGTGGTCCCAGATGACCAGGGGGGGTCCCTCTGGAGAGGTGGTCCCAGATGACCGGGGGGGTCCTAGATGACCAAGGGGGGTCCCTTTGGAGAGGTGGTCCCAGATAACCAAGGGGGGTCCCTTTGGAGAGGTGGTCCCAGATAACCAAGGGGGGTCCCTTTGGAGAGGTGGTCCCAGATGACCAGGGGGGGTCCCTTTGGAGAGGTGGTCCCAGATGACCAGGGGGGTCCCAGATGACCGTGGGGGTCCTTCTGGAGAGGTGGTCCCAGATGACCTGGGGGGGTCCCTCTGGAGAGGTGGTCCCAGATGACCAGGGGGGGTCCCTCTGGAGAGGTGGTCCCAGATGACCAGGGGGGGTCCCTCTGGAGAGGTGGTCCCAGATGACCGGGGGGGGGGTCCCTCTGGAGAGGTGGTCCCAGATGACCGGGGGGGGTCCCTCTGGAGAGGTGGTCCCAGATGACCGGGGGGGGTCCCTCTGGAGAGGTGGTCCCAGATGACCGGGGGGGTCCCTCTGGAGAGGTGGTCCCAGATGACACCAGGGGAGGGGTCCCTTTGGAGAGGTGGTCCCAGATGACCAGGGGGGTCCCTCTGGAGAGGTGGTCCCAGATGACCAGGGGGGGGTCCCTCTGGAGAGGTGGTCCCAGATGACCAGGGGGGGTCCCTCTGGAGAAGTGGTCCCAGATGACCAGGGGGGGGTCCCTCTGGAGAAGTGGTCCCAGATGACCAGGGGGGGGTCCCTCTGGAGAAGTGGTCCCAGATGACCAGGGGGGTCCCTCTGGAGAAGTGGTCCCAGATGACCAGGGGGGGTCCCTCTGGAGAGGTGGTCCCAGATGACCGGAGGGGTCCCTCTGAAGAGGTGGTCCCAGATGACCGGGGGGGTCCCTCTGGAGAGGTGGTCCCAGATGACCAAGGGGGGTCCCTCTGGAGAGGTGGTCCCAGATGACCGGTGGGGTCCCTTTGGAGAGGTGGTCCCAGATGACCAAGGGGGGTCCCTTTGGAGAGGTGGTCCCAGATGACCAAGGGGGGTCCCTTTGGAGAGGTGGTCCCAGATAACCAAGGGGGGTCCCTTTGGAGAGGTGGTCCCAGATAACCAAGGGGGGTCCCTTTGGAGAGGTGGTCCCAGATGACCAGGGGGGGTCCCTTTGGAGAGGTGGTCCCAGATGACCAGGGGGGGTCCCTTTGGAGAGGTGGTCCCAGATGACCAGGGGGGTCCCAGATGACCGGGGGGTCCCTCTGGAGAGGTGGTCCCAGATGACCAAGGGGGGTCCCTTTGGAGAGGTGGTCCCAGATGACCAAGGGGGGTCCCTTTGAAGAGGTGGTCCCAGATGACCAGGGGGGGTCCTTTGAAGAGGTGGTCCCAGATGACCAGGGGGGGTCCCTTTGGAGAGGTGGTCCCAGATGACCAGGGGGGGTCCCAGATGACCAGGGGGAGTCCCAGATGACCGGGGGGTCCCTCTGGAGAGGTGGTCCCAGATGACCGGGGGGGACCCTCTGGAGAGGTGGTCCCAGATGACTGGGGGGGTCGCTTTGGAGAGGTGGTCCCAGATGACCGGGGGGGTCCCTTTGGAGAGGTGGTCCCAGATGACCGGGGGGGTCCCTCTGGAGAGGTGGTCCCAGATGACCAGGGGGGGTCCCTCTGGAGAGGTAGTCCCAGATGACCAGGGGGGGTCCCTCTGGAGAGGTGGTCCCAGATGACCGGGGGGGTCCCTCTGGAGAGGTGGTCCCAGATGACCGGGGGGGTCCCTCTGGAGAGGTGGTCCCAGATGACTGGGGGGGGGTCCCTCTGGAGAGGTGGTGCCAGATGACCAGGGGGGGTCCCTTTGGAGAGGTGGTCCCAGATGACCAGGGGGGTCCCTCTGGAGAGGTGGTCCCAGATGACCAGGGGGGGTCCCTTTGGAGAGGTGGTCCCAGATGACCAAGGGGGGTCCCTTTGGAGAGGTGGTCCCAGATGACCAGGGGGGGTCCCTCTGGAGAGGTGGTCCCAGATGACCAGGGGGGGTCCCTCTGGAGAGGTGGTCCCAGATGACCAGGGGGGGGTCCCTCTGGAGAGGTGGTCCCAGATGACCAGGGGGGGGGTCCCTCTGGAGAGGTGGTCCCAGATGACCAGGGGGGGGTCCCTCTGGAGAGGTGGTCCCAGATGACCAGGGGGGGGTCCCTCTGGAGAGGTGGTCCCAGATGACCAGGGGGGGTCCCTCTGGAGAGGTGGTCCCTCTGGAGAGGTGGTCCCAGATAACTGGGGGGGGGTCCCTTTGGAGAGGTGGTCCCAGATGACCGGGGGGGTCCCAGATGACCGGGGGGGTCCCTCTGGAGAGGTGGTCCCAGATGACCAGGGGGGGTCCCTCTGGAGAGGTGGTCTCAGATGACCAGGGGGGGTCCCTCTGGAGAGGTGGTCCCAGATGACCGGGGGGGGGGGTCCCTCTGGAGAGGTGGTCCCAGATGACCGGGGGGGGTCCCTCTGGAGAGGTGGTCCCAGATAACCAAGGGGGGTCCCTTTGGAGAGGTGGTCCCAGATGACCAAGGGGGGTCCCTTTGGAGAGGTGGTCCCAGATGACCAGGGGGGGTCCCAGATGACCGGGGGGGTCCCTCTGGAGAGGTGGTCTCAGATGACCGGGGGGGGGTCCCTTTGGAGAGGTGGTCCCAGATGACCAAGGGGGGTCCCTTGAAGAGGTGGTCCCAGATGACCAGGGGGGGTCCCTTTGGAGAGGTGGTCCCAGATGACCAGGGGGGGTCCCAGATGACCAGGGGGAGTCCCAGATGACCGGGGGGTCCCTCTGGAGAGGTGGTCCCAGATGACCGGGGGGGACCCTCTGGAGAGGTGGTCCCAGATGACTGGGGGGGTCGCTTTGGAGAGGTGGTCCCAGATGACCGGGGGGGGTCCCTTTGGAGAGGTGGTCCCAGATGACCGGGGGGGTCCCTCTGGAGAGGTGGTCCCAGATGACCAGGGGGGGTCCCTCTGGAGAGGTAGTCCAGATGACCAGGGGGGGTCCCTCTGGAGAGGTGGTCCCAGATGACCGGGGGGGGTCCCTCTGGAGAGGTGGTCCCAGATGACCCGGGGGGGTCCCTCTGGAGAGGTGGTCCCAGATGACTGGGGGGGGTCCCTCTGGAGAGGTGGTGCCAGATGACCAGGGGGGGTCCCTTTGGAGAGGTGGTCCCAGATGACCAGGGGGGTCCCTCTGGAGAGGTGGTCCCAGATGACCAGGGGGGGTCCCTTTGGAGAGGTGGTCCCAGATGACCAAGGGGGGTCCCTTTGGAGAGGTGGTCCCAGATGACCAGGGGGGTCCCTCTGGAGAGGTGGTCCCAGATGACCAGGGGGGGTCCCTCTGGAGAGGTGGTCCCAGATGACCAGGGGGGGGTCCCTCTGGAGAGGTGGTCCCAGATGACCAGGGGGGGTCCCTCTGGAGAGGTGGTCCCAGATGACCAGGGGGGGTCCCTCTGGAGAGGTGGTCCCTCTGGAGAGGTGGTCCCAGATGACTGGGGGGGGGGTCGCTTTGGAGAGGTGGTCCCAGATGACCGGGGGGGGTCCCTTTGGAGAGGTGGTCCCAGATGACCGGGGGGGTCCCAGATGACCGGGGGGGTCCCTCTGGAGAGGTGGTCCCAGATGACCAGGGGGGGGTCCCTCTGGAGAGGTGGTCTCAGATGACCAGGGGGGGTCCCTCTGGAGAGGTGGTCCCAGATGACCGGGGGGGGGGGGGGGTCCCTCTGGAGAGGTGGTCCCAGATGACCGGGGGGGGGTCCCTCTGGAGAGGTGGTCCCAGATGACCGGGGGGGGTCCCTCTGGAGAGGTGGTCCCAGATGACCGGGGGGGGTCCCTCTGGAGAGGTGGTCCCAGATGACCGGGGGGGGGTCCCTCTGGAGAGGTGGTCCCAGATAACCAAGGGGGGTCCCTTTGGAGAGGTGGTCCCAGATGACCAAGGGGGGGTCCCTTTGGAGAGGTGGTCCCAGATGACCAGGGGGGTCCCAGATGACCGGGGGGGTCCCTCTGGAGAGGTGGTCCCAGATGACCGGGGGGGGTCCCTTTGGAGAGGTGGTCCCAGATGACCGGGGGGGTCCCTCTGGAGAGGTGGTCCCAGATGACCGGGGGGGTCCCTCTGGAGAGGTGGTCCCAGATGACCAGAGGGGGTCCCTCTGGAGAGGTGGTCCCAGATGACCAGAGGGGGGTCCCTCTGGAGAGGTGGTCCCAGATGACCAGGGGGGGGTCCCTCTGGAGAGGTGGTCCCAGATGACCAGGGGGGGGTCCCTCTGGAGAGGTGGTCCCAGATGACCAGGGGGGGTCCCTCTGGAGAGGTGGTCCCAGATGACCAGAGGGGGTCCCTCTGGAGAGGTGGTCCCAGATGACCAGAGGGGGTCCCTTTGGAGAGGTGGTCCCAGATGACCAGGGGGGTCCCTTTGGAGAGGTGGGTCCCAGATGACCAGAGGGGGTCCCTCTGGAGAGGTGGTCCCAGATGACCAGGGGGGGTCCCTTTGGAGAGGTGGGTCCCAGATGACCGGGTGGGTCCCTCTGGAGAGGTGGTCCCAGATGACCAGGGGGGTCCCTTTGGAGAGGTGGTCCCAGATGACCGGGTGGGTCCCTTTGGAGAGGTGGTCCCAGATGACCGGGTGGGTCCCTCTGGAGAGGTGGTCCCAGATGACCAGGGGGGGGTCCCTTTGGAGAGGTGGTCCCAGATGACCAGGGGGGGTCCCTTTGGAGAGGTGGTCCCAGATGACAGAGGGGGTCCCTCTGGAGAGGTGGTCCCAGATGACCAGGGGGGGTCCCTTTGGAGAGGTGGTCCCAGATGACCGGGTGGGTCCCTCTGGAGAGGTGGGTCCCAGATGACCAGGGGGGGTCCCTTTGGAGAGGTGGTCCCAGATGACCGGGTGGGTCCCTCTGGAGAGGTGGTCCCAGATGACCAGGGGGGGTCCCTTTGGAGAGGTGGTCCCAGATGACCAGGGGGGGTCCCTTTGGAGAGGTGGTCCCAGATGACCAGGGGGGGTCCCTTTGGAGAGGTGGTCCCAGATGACCAGGGGGGGTCCCTCTGGAGAGGTGGTCCCAGATGACCAGGGGGGGTCCCTCTGGAGAGGTGGTCCCAGATGACCAGGGGGGGGGGTCCCTCTGGAGAGGTGGTCCCAGATGACCAGGGGGGGTCCCTCTGGAGAGGTGGTCCCAGATGACCAGGGGGGGTCCCTCTGGAGAGGTGGTCCCAGATGACCAGAGGGGGTCCCTCTGGAGAGGTGGTCCCAGATGACCAGGGGGGGTCCCTTTGGAGAGGTGGTCCCAGATGACCAGGGGGGGTCCCTTTGGAGAGGTGGTCCCAGATGACCAGAGGGGGTCCCCTCTGGAGAGGTGGTCCCAGATGACCAGGGGGGGTCCCTTTGGAGAGGTGGTCCCAGATGACCGGGTGGGTCCCTCTGGAGAGGTGGTCCCAGATGACCAGGGGGGGGTCCCTTTGGAGAGGTGGTCCCAGATGACCGGGTGGGTCCCTCTGGAGAGGTGGTCCCAGATGACCAGGGGGGGTCCCTTTGGAGAGGTGGTCCCAGATGACCGGGTGGGTCCCTCTGGAGAGGTGGTCCCAGATGACCAGGGGGGGTCCCTTTGGAGAGGTGGTCCCAGATGACCGGGTGGGTCCCTCTGGAGAGGTGGTCCAGATGACCAGGGGGGGTCCCTTTGGAGAGGTGGTCCCAGATGACCAGGGGGGGTCCCTTTGGAGAGGTGGTCCAGATGACCGGGTGGGTCCCTCTGGAGAGGTGGTCCCAGATGACCAGGGGGGGTCCCTTTGGAGAGGTGGTCCCAGATGACCAGGGGGGGTCCCTTTGGAGAGGTGGTCCCAGATGACCAGGGGGGGGTCCCTCTGGAGAGGTGGTCCCAGATGACCAGGGGGGGTCCCTCTGGAGAGGTGGTCCCAGATGACCGGGTGGGTCCCTCTGGAGAGGTGGTCCCAGATGACCAGGGGGGGTCCCTTTGGAGAGGTGGTCCCAGATGACCAGGGGGGGTCCCTTTGGAGAGGTGGTCCCAGATGACCGGGTGGGTCCCTCTGGAGAGGTGGTCCCAGATGACCAGGGGGGGTCCCTTTGGAGAGGTGGTCCCAGATGACCGGGTGGGTCCCTCTGGAGAGGTGGTCCCAGATGACCAGGGGGGGTCCCTTTGGAGAGGTGGTCCCAGATGACCAGGGGGGGTCCCTTTGGAGAGGTGGTCCCAGATGACCGGGTGGGTCCCTCTGGAGAGGTGGTCCCAGATGACCAGAGGGGGTCCCTCTGGAGAGGTGGTCCCAGATGACCAGGGGGGGTCCCTCTGGAGAGGTGGTCCCAGATGACCAGGGGGGGTCCCTCTGGAGAGGTGGTCCAGATGACCGGGGGGGTCCCTCTGGAGAGGTGGTCCCAGATGACCGGGTGGGTCCCTCTGGAGAGGTGGTCCCAGATGACCAGGGGGGGTCCCTTTGGAGAGGGGCACTGTGTATCATGAATAATGGACTTTTTTTGGGCTGTGTAGACACAAGATTTGTAGACGATGTATTGAGCAGCCAGGGACGGTTTACTAAAGCAGGCCTCCGCACACAGCCAACCACCGTCTATTTGTTCCTCAGCGATACAAGGAGAGAATATAAAAGTTCAATGAAAGTTTTATTACAAACATCTTGTCAGACACACACACCGGAGTCCGTCTCTCCCAC